>NW_018217974.1:26184-34958 GCF_001263595.1 Phalaenopsis equestris | reverse complement strand
CTCATTTCTTAATGGATTTTAGTGATTATTTTTTTAAATTACTCTTCTTAAAGAGACGAATACATCTATATGATAAACATGATATGAAATCAAGCCATTGTAAATGTAGAGCTCGCGAAGGCTCGGGAGAGTAAGTGAGTTATACCTTTGTTCCGAGAGGTGTAGCCTCAATCATAGATTCTTCACACCTTCGTTAGATCCCAAAGAGCTTAGGGATGAAGCCTCTAGCTCTGGCGTAAAGCCTATGTATGATTTTGATCAAGGCCGATTTTGGGTGTTGGTTGAGAGCTATGGTGGAGGCTATTTCAGAGGGGGAATTGATGGGGGTTTGGCTTCTTTCACTGTTGTGAAGGTGTAGGGTGAATCTATTGGGGGTTTGGTGCTGTGTAGGTTGAGATTAGAATTTGTCCTTATTTCGGGCAGAAATTCAAACCCAAAATTAGATTGTCATGGTGGATTTGAGAGGGGGAAGTGGCATGGTGGATTTGAGAGGGGGGGATTTGAGAGGGGGAAGTGGATTAAAATGGGCTAAGGGTCTCCTAGGAAAGCTCTCTGAGGAGTTTGGTAAGCCTTAGTGATAATTTTTTTACCACACCTCTTCATGTCCGTGAGGGGTAGATTTTATAAAAATTGGCCAATGGGGAGCTTGGCTGGCCAATTGAGAGCTTAGCACCACTGCTTAGGTGTCAAGAAGGGTGTCAAGAAGTGGTGTCAAGACGTGGAGCTCTCAGCTCAATTTGGGTTGAGGTGGCCTCTTGGCATGAGTTTGCGTTTTAGCCATGTGGGGGCTCATAGTTTTTTGATTTTAGCTTGGGTTAAGGTGGCTAACCAAGGGTTGGATCATGGTTAAAGCTTATGATGCTCAGTAAAAATGGCACCATAGGGTATGGACATGTGTTATGGCAAGTACCTTGATTTAACCTCTATTATCCCTTTAAGAATTTTTTTCAAAACTTTACCCATGGGATAAATATCAATCTTAACCATGGGTTTGTGGCTGGCTTTAAAATCAACCTTAGGGTCTAAGATGAGTTAGGGCAAGGCTCATCTGACCATACCACGCTCAATTTATTTGGATTTGACCATAAGTCCAAAAAGGTGCATATGAACAAATCATGTGTTTGGACTAGATTAGGCATGCCAATTGGCCCAATTAAATATATCATTTGGTGTAGGATACCATGAGGAACAACTTTCATGAAGGGTGAAAATCATTTTGAGGTCAATTGGTTAATCAATTTTTTGGATTTTTGATTTTTGACCCATTTTAAGCATGTTGGGCTAAGTTTGGGTCAAACTTGGGCTAGCCATGGGCTAAGCTCAAATTAATTGTTTTGGTTGGTGTAAAACATCATAATGAACAATTTTCATATAGGAAGGAAATTGTTTTTAAGTTGATTTGGTGGTCAATTTGGATGGGTTTTGATGGGTTTGATTTTAGACCTAAATTAAGCATGTAGGGCTAAACTTGGGTCAAACTTGGGCTAGCTTTAGGCTAAGTCCAAATTGATTGTTGTATTTGGCATAAAACATCATGATAAACAACTTTCATGAATAATGAAAATTGTTTTGAAGTTGACTTGATGGTCAATTTGAATGGGTTTTGATGGGTTTGGTTTTAGACCTAAATTAAGCATGTAGGACTAAACTTGGGTCAAACTGGGGCTAAGTTCAAATTTATTGTTGTAATTGGCATAAAAAATCATGATAAACAATTTTTTTGAAGGATGAAAATTGTTTTGAAGTTGACTTGATGGTCAATTTGAATGGGTTTTGATGGGTTTGGTGTTAGACCTAAATTAAGCATGTAGGGCTAAACTTTGGTCAAACTTGGGCTAGCTTTGGGCTAAGCTCAAATTGATTGTTGTTTTTGGTCACAAATGACCTTATAAAGGATTTTCAACAAAAATTGGCTGCCAATTTGAGGTTTAAGACATTCAATTGTTGAGATTTGGGGTGTTAGCCAATATTGGGGCTAATTGGGGGCTTTGGTCAAAGATGGTCAAATTGACCAAATTGGACCATGGTGTAGTTGGTTAAAATGAAATTAGGAATATTTTGGATTTATTGGGATTTATTGGGAATTTTTAGAATTTTTAGATTTTTGGGCCATGGAGGGGCATTTTGGTAATTTGGTCATTTTTGTCAGTTTTGGCAAATTTGGATATATTGAAAGTGTTTGGAATGAGTTTTGATTAGTTTTAGGTATTTTGGCCAAATTTGGGAATTTTGGCCAAATTTGGGTCTCAAGGGCAGTTATGTAATTTGGAGGTGCCTAGGGGCAAAAGACCAAGTTGGGCATTTCAAATATAATTGGGTAGAGAACTATTTTAAATGAGTCATAGACCAATGAAATCCCATTTTGGATCGTCATATATTGGTCTTAGCCAAGGCATTATGAGGCTGACAGCCACTCTTAAGCCATTTTTATAAAAAGCTCCCCTCCATGGCCATGGGAGGAGAGTTGAAATTTTTTCAGAGAGATCCCTCTAAATTGCTCATAGAGACTCTTTGAGACCTCCTCAGCTCAAGCCAACCACTTTTCCCCCACTGATTTCCACTGTGGACGCTCAATTTTAAACTCAAACTTTACCTAAAACAAGGATAGAGCTCAATCACCTCCACAGTCTACCAAACTCAAATTAAACATGCCCACACCCTCAACCAAAAGTGAGGTCAACAAGCCCCATCAAAATTCCCCTTCCACAAAGACCCAAGCATAGATCTAGACCAACACCTGAAATCGATCTTGGTTGAATTCATACCTAGACCTTTCACCATAGCAAGAGGCTTAATCCTTAACCTCCTTAGACCTCCATGAATGTGCCGAACACCTCTAATTGAAGCTTCCCTTCTCAGAGAAAAGGTGTTGAACTTATCCTCCTTCCAAGCTTATTTTGATTCTCCCCTTGATTAGGCTTAATTTAATTGCATGATTACCGTATAGATGTGTTCGTTTCACTTAGACGAGTCCATAGGATCAAACCCCATGAGATTTGGTTGAGTCTAGAGAGAGATCTTAAGGTTTTAGTGTGGACGGTCCTCAGGTTAGCCTATTTGGGCGCGATGACAGGGAGTCGCTTGATCGCGCGTTTATCTCATCAACAGATGAGATGAAGCTGGACAGCGCTTTGGTTCATAAAGCACGGGCCGAGTCAGCGGGTACGTGGATGGCGGTGTCTAACCAAAGCGCGCCACCGTGTCTTCTGAGCAGCCTAGGATGAAGTAGGATGACGTGGTGTCGCACATTTAAATAGATAAATAGGGAATTAAAAAAATCAGAAAATGATCCCTAACTTCAAAAATTCATATCTTGGTGTAGAAAAATCTTAAAAATAAAATAAAAATACCCTTTTACTCAGTGAATAGAGGAGAACAATAGGTAAATAATTTGAAATTTATTTGATGCACATTTTATTTTTAGTTAATTAAATATTTTTTTGAGTCTTTTGATTCTCCATGCATGTAGACATTTCATCATGACTTAAAATTTTAGCATGTTATTACCTCTTTCTTAGGGAGAATTCCCTAATTTTTCTAAAGTCGAAGGATATCTCTAGACAGAGATCCATATTTTTCAAGTTTATATATATTCTTTGTATAAATTAATCATAATAATTAGCATGTTACTTAAAATATTCCAAGAAAATTTTGGAAGGTTTGTTATGACCAGAGAACACTTTGGAAAATATGTCATAGGTTAAGTCATTAAAAATGCACCTAATTTCCACCAACCCTAAAACACAAAGAAAAATAATTTTGGGTAACACAAAAAATGACTTGATTTTTAATCTCCACTAAGATTCAAAGTTCAAAGAACTCTCCATAAAAATTTCAAAACATTTGGAGCTCATTTAATAACTCAAATTGATTTTTCAAGTTAAATGACATTTTTGGTAATAAAATGATCTTTAATAGTTAAAATATAACTCAAAAAATTATAAAAAAATAGTTTTTGGGTTCTCTATGATCAGAGGAATTTTCTAAAAATAAATTTGAAATTAAAATAAAAATTTCATTTTCAAGCCTATTTTTAATATTTAAATAATTAAACAAATGATAAAAATAAAAAAAATAATAATAAAATTCATGGAAAGGTTCTAAATTGTTTTCTAAGCACTTAGGAACAATTAGAATACTTTTCATAATTTTCTAAGTAAAGATATTTCATTTTTTAAGCTTAAAATATTTTTAAAGGCTAAAAATGGATTTTCACTAAAATAATTCTAAAAATTCAAATAAAAATAAAAAAATGTGAAATTTGTTTCTCTCTGTCCCTTAACATTAGTGAGATTTAATAAAAATATAAAACTTAATCTTCCACACTTAAAATATTTTATAATTAATAAATACTCCAAAAATTAAAATAATTCTTAAAATTCAAATATAATTTTATAAATAATGAAATTTGGTCCTAATGCTTCTCGGACCTAAGTCTACCTCCAGTAAACATTTCAAGGGATTCGGCTTTGTCTTGGTAAAGTTATGGAATTTTCTTTGAAAAATCCTATATTTGCATTAAAATAAATTTGTAAATTAAATTAAATTTTGAAAAATAACATTTTCTCCTCTGATGTCTTAATTGACCCATAAGTGAGGTGGGATGAAAATTTCAAAGTCATTTGGATTAAATTTGATAAATTATGAAGTAATAGAGCCTTAGGGGCAAAATGTAATTTTGGAAATTTAGCCTTAATTAACATTTAGGCTTAATTTCAGATAGCGAAATGGGTAATCTTTGATCCTAATTAACATATTTGGATGATTGAAACACAGGGGGATTAATTGGTAGAAACCAATCTCACTTTTGTTAATTAAAGAATAAATTTGTAATTTCCTTAAATTACTAAAATTTGGAAGTATAGTCAAATAAATGATCCTAGAATTTTTGGGTGTTAATAACTCACTAATCAAATACCCCTATTTGATGTTCAAATGACTTTCGAAAATGAATCATCATCACTTAAAATTCAATCGCCTCCAAAATATATACTAAGACATCCACCAAAACCTTACGGGCTTACTAATGACCTAGGCTAAATCAAATTTGATTAAATGAGGATTAGAAAAGTGAACATAATTAAAATTAGAACATAATTAAAATTAACATAATTAAAATTAAACATCTTTAAAACACTAAAAGCCCAAATTAAAAAGTTGCCTAATTGCCTTGATAACATTAACTTGCCCCTTTTAAGGGTCTTCACCCACATAATTTACAAATTAACTCACAAATGATAATTACCCTACTCTTAGGGATAATTGAAATATCATTATTCGTTGAGCATTAAAGGTATTTATAAGATGGGTTATTAAGCAACATAATAAGTTTAAATAAGCTTGAGACTTTTCACCAGGCGATGAGAGGGAACCATAGACCTGCTTCTTTCTCTAGACCTTTTGGATATCTGGGAGGTCTACTAAACTTAATAGTTTTGCTTAACAAAAATCATCCTTAATCAAAGTAATAGGGACCCACCAAGATATGACCTAGGATTAGGTAGGTCGTCAAAACTTTACTTTCTTGCTTCATATAAAATGCCCTGACATACATTTTGAGTTTTAGGTGGTAGAACGAGAAGATTCACCAGGTACGCTTTTATAGTTTACAGCACCGTCTTTCTTGTACTTTCATACTGTACTTTTGATGCTAACACAAACTTGCATGCTAAACAATAATGTCACCCTGCATGAAAACTAAAACTGTCTACAACTAAATTAAGACGTCTCTATCGGATGATCGGGAATCCCTCGGAGGAGGTGACCTACGATTGCTAACGAGGCTTCCTACGGTCTAAATGAAATTATGGAATTCATTAAGTTGAGTTTAGTAAATTCATTTGGACTAAGTGAATCCGATATAAAATAGTGGTGCTGAAATGATTGAACCGTAGGATCCTAACCGGTGTCACTCTAATCAATTTTAACATCCCCCATAACATTTAAAGAACTTCAACCATAAGGCCGTCTGATTTGACATCATAACTTGATACCCTAAAAAACTTAAACTCGTCACAGTAAGGAGCTTGGAGCTAGCATGGTGGGCAGCATGGCCATCTTCAATAGTAAAACCTGTCTTCCCCAGCTAAATCATTCCTTTTTTAGAATTAAACAACCAAAGCCATAGGATTTCGAGGTTGTCTGCTTATGCAAAATAAATCCTCACCTTACCTTTAGGCCTTTGTACAATCATGTTGTATAATATAAACCCTAACTCGTCCTAGGATTCCGAGGTTGCCGTTCGTCGCGACCTAAACCCTCACATATTTTAGGCTTTTTGTATGACATTTTCACACGAATGTAAGCCCTAATTAAACAAAATTGGCAAGATTGAACACCTAAATATTTCTCCTCAAAACTGAAGCCAAACATTAGGATAGACTAAGAAGTCACGGAGGATTTCCTTCAGATCCATTACATCCCCTAATTCTTTCTCCTTTGGATTCAAAAAATAAAATGCTCCAAACTTGAGCCAATCCCATTTCACACCTCTCTGTCTGATCTCGTTGAACAATCATATCCTTTTGAAACCCTTGAAGATAATATTTCTTATTTTTTATCGAGGTTTTTCTTAGGAGGCTTTGGTCATTTAAGATGTAATTAACTATGGGGGATTACCCTTATAGGAAGCTTTTTTGAACCGAGCTTAATATAAACCCTATTTAATTATTCATATTAAATAGGAGAAATTGTCGGTAAATAAAATGATTTTGCAGGCCAAACGAACTTCATATATTTCTTAGTTTATTTGATGGAGCCTCATCCTCAAGTCTTGTTTTTATCCTTCGAGATCAATACAAGGTTTGAGGTACAATGCTCTTTCGTTTAAATTATGAAAAATATGAGGTCAATTTGATTTCATATTTTTCTAAAATTTTCATATTTTTCTCTAAAATTAAATCTATATGTAAATTAAAACGTCCTTCCGAAGTGGGTAACAGGATTTCAATTCCGATGATCGACAGCTTCTCACATGCAACTCCTCTAACCAAAAATAGTGCTAACATGATGGTGACAAAAATACAAAGTTTTATCCTGCATATATCAAATATATAAGGAAATGCAATACAATCCATTCTATTACAGTCCACTAAGGGAATCTGCCTCAATGATAATGATTCCATTGCTAGAGATGTTGTCTCCTATTATAAACACTTGTTAATGCATACTGAAGATTCTAGAAATCCCATTGATAAGACCCATTTCAATGCTGATAGACTCTACACTATGAATCTTAAGCTCACTGATCCTCCCACTGATCAGGAGGTTTGGTTGGCTATTAGTTCTATAAATAGTTCTAAATCTGCTGGCCTTGATGGGTTTACTGCAGATTTTTATAAGAAGTCTTGGAAATTTCAAGAAGGATGTCACTGATGCAATTAAGAACTTATTCTAGGGAAATAATCTTCCACAATAGTTTAGTGCTTCTAGTTTGTGTTGATTCCTAAATCTGATGTTCAGAATAAATGAGAACATTTTAGACCGATTTGCCTCACCACTGTCATTAGCAAAGTCATCAGTAAAATCATTGTTAAAAGGCTGCAGCCACATTTGGACAGAACTATCTGTTCAAATCAATTTGCATTTGTTAAAGGGAGACCCATATATAATAATGTCCTTCTTGCTCAGGAATTGGCTCTGGATTTGGATAAACCTTGTAGGGGGTAATCTGATTTACAAACTTGATATTAGGAAGGCTTATGACTCTATCAACTGGTCTTTCATCATGGAAATTTTGTCTACTAGAGGCTTTCTTGTTGATTTTTGCTCCCTTATACATAGGTGGCTTGCTAACAACCATCACTCCATTCTTATTAATGTGCAGCTTAGGGGTTCTTTTACTGCAACTAGAGGTCTAAAACAAGGGGATCCACTCCGAACTACAATTTTCATTTTGGCCATTGATTACCTATCCAGAACCTCAATCAAAGTATTCTCACTGATAATTATTCTAAATATCACCACAGGTCAAATTTGGCTATCTCCCACTTACTCTATGCAGATGACAACATGGTTTTCTCAAGCTCTAACAAGAATGCTGTCAAAAAAGTCACCAAGTGTCTTAAAATTTTTCAGGATACCTTAGGTATGTGTTTTAATCATAACAAATGCCAACTGATCTTTCACAAAAAAGCTTCTCCCAACTGCAAACAGTGGATGGCTGAATACACTGAATTCTCTTGCACCCAAATATCTAGGGGTTCCTCTTATGATGGACAGAGCTAAGCAGATTCAATTTGAGGAGGTCCAAAATAAAATTACTTCATGTCTCTCAAGTTGGATTAATTCATTCTTATCTAATGGTGGTAGAATCACCTTACTCAAGAGCATCCTCACCACTCTCCCCTCTTATACTCTCCAAATGACCAACCTTAAGAAGAGCACCAAATTGCAACTTAAGAGGGCCTTGAACAGATTCCTTTAGTCTGGGCAAAGACAGCAGCTACATTGGGCATCTTGGCAGAAAGTAGCTAAACCTTTCATGGCTGGTGACATTGGTTTCAAAGGACTTGTTGACCTCATTTTTGGTTGAGGTCTAGAAAACTTCCTTAGTAGCCTAGGTCTAGCCATATAACTTTTCTATTGACTAGTCTTAGAAAATTAGAAGAGGTACCCCACCATTAGAAATTCAAAACTCTTCTTTTTACTCAACTTGAAATTCCACATATTGATCTTAACCTCTAGCATTTAGTAGGTAAGATCATTATAAGAGAATTCAAGAAGAGTCCCTATAGGATTACTTGGCTTTAGGATTGACCCTGGGTGTTAACTTG
>NW_018217974.1:1995-19903 GCF_001263595.1 Phalaenopsis equestris | reverse complement strand
TTGTCGGCCAATACATTGGTTTCGCAGACCAAACGGATGTCATAACTTTCTTTAGTTTATTCGATTGAGCCTCACCCTCAATTCTTGTGCTCATCCTTTGGGATAGATACAGGATTTGAGGTAAAGCGCTCTTTCATTTAAACTATGAGAATTATGGGGTCAGTTTGACTTCATCTTTTTCAAAACTAAAATTTTTTTTTAAAAAAAAAAACGTCCTTCCAAAGCGGGCAACGGGATTTCAATTCCGATGACCGACAGCTTCTTACGGGCAAACCCCACACCAAAAATAGTGCCGACAGGACTTCAACAACTTTTTCATGTCAATCTTTGCAAAATCTGGATTAAATTTAGAGACCAATCCTCCTTGTGTGCAAAATTTATGATGGGTAAGTATTGTAAAGACCAGCATCCCTCTCTCACTGTTAGAAAATCTGGAGACTCCAAACTATGGGTTAGCATGCTCAAGATTAGGCACCAAGCTGAAAAATTATTCATCTGGGATCTGAGAAAAGGAGATGTTAACTTTTGGCTGGACCATTGGTGTCTAGAGGATTGGCTTACTTCTGTTACAGACCCTCCTAATACTAATATTCAAGTTGCTGACTGCTGGGAGGATGACCACTAGGATTTCAACAAATTAAGTTCAATTTTGCAGGAACCATCTATCACTCAGATCTCCAAAATACCTTTTGATAAGGGCAGGCCTAATAGAATCTTATGGAAAATTCATGCTCATCAAAGCCTCACCAAAGCCATTTACTCCAGTCTTTTTTACTTGGATGAGGTCCAATGGGGGAATGTTATATGGAATAAATTCTTGTCCCCTTCTATGTCCTTTTTCAGCTGAAGAACCCTGCATAATTTATTACCTACTGATGATATACTTAAAATGGAAGGTCTGAGGGGTCCTTCTAGATGCCAACTGTGCTTGGAGAAGGAGGAATCCATTGTTCATCTTTTTTTTGAATGCAGTTACTCTCAGGATGTCTGGACATCACTATTTACACACCTAAACTTGAGGAAATATGTCCTTAAGTGGGATGACCTTAAAGGAAGTTGGCATAGCTGGAACAATAAAAAAATTGCTTCCATTCCTTTTTTAGTTGCTTGGTTCATTTGGATGGCTAGAAATCTTGCTAAATATGAGGTTAAGTATACTTCTGTTGTTGGTGTTGTGAGAAATTCGTAGGACTTTTATCTAAAAATTGATATAATACAAGCATTTCCCCAACATTTTCTCTTCTACTATTAGGATCTCTTCCCATCCTTTTATTTGTAAAGTCTTTTGGAGATCTCCTATCCCCTCTATTATTAAAATAAATACAGATGGAAGTTTCTCTGACCATGATGCTGGGGTGGGAGGAATATTCAGAAATCACCTTGGGAAGTGCCTTATCTTCTTCCATGCACCTATTATTGCTGCTGATGTCCTGGAAAATGAACTTATAGTTGTATATTGGGCATTAATGATTGCAATAAAGACAAATTGGACCTGTCTCTGGATTGAAGTCGATTCCACTGCTTATATTAATCTAATTGAACAAGAGGAACTATCTTCATGGTATCATTCTTATTGGGTCCAGAAAATCAAGTTGCTTAGATCCCAGACCACCACAAAGCTATCATTCAATTACAGAGAAGGGAATAGACCTGAAAATTGGCTAGCTAGACTTGGACTTAACTCTAATTCCATTGATGTCTCCTCACCCCACCTCCCCCTCTTAGTTTCTTGCTTGTTGGAGACCTTATTGATGTCCCTCACTTCATAATTGTAAAATGATCTCTTTTCTTCTTGAGGATCCCTTAAGATTATCTTTTGATGTTGTTTTGTATCCTATAGAGGGACCCTTTCTTATTTCAGTCCATCTTGTTACCTTTTTTCATATATTTAACATGTAGGGAGCCATAAGCAGCTCTTTCTTCAATATATATATATATATATATATATATAATTTTGATTTTGAAATTTGGCATTTTAATCTTTAAAAATGAGACCGAATAGATCTCATATATTTGATAGTTTAAGTAATCGAGCATGACATCACAAGTAATACACCATCCAGAGAGATAAGCATACTACTTGGTGGTGAGCTCAATTATATAAATTAAAGAATTTATGACATCCGTTTGGTCCACAAACATTTTGTGTGACTGATAATTCCCCTACATAATATAAAGATTAGATATGTTACCTATGTTTCTAATTCTCTTTAAGGGCAAGCCCCTATAGTTAATTACATCTTAAATGATGGAAATTACTTAATAAAACTCTCAATATTGATCAGGGGTTTCGTCTTAGAAAAATTAAAGTTGAGTTTCGACGATCTCTTATGGGAATGTCAAGTGTGAATGAACAACATAGGAATAGTTATTTTGGAGACAAAGGGAGCGAAAGGTAGGGATGTCACAAATTTTGAGGCAAGCCTTAATGACTTTCTAGACTATCCTCTTTTTTGGCTTTACATCTCATAATTGAAGTTATTTAATGTTTAATCCTGTCATTTATTTAAAATAAATCCTTCTACCCTTCCTGCTATTGTTCACCCACTTCCTAGCCCTACGGTTGGCTACTGCACCTCTTCCCTAACAACCACTAATTGTTGTGCTTCCTCCAACCAACTGCCAATTTTCTCCCAAAAAGGTCGCAGCTCCCCATACTTCATCCTAACACTCAGTCTTCCTTCTTAAACAATACAAACTAGTTGTCCACCTACCTAGAATTCCTCTTAGCACTCAACCAACAAACTTCCATCAATATACCTTTCAATCCAAGACTTAAACATCACTATTAGTGGATCCTCTCTTGTTGTCCACCCTCTAAAAGTGTTGAGTAGCCTTCCCCACTACTGACCCGACTTCCCAACTTGCTAGCACACCTTCTAACCTACCTTCTAACTGCCCAATAAATTGTTCCACCTCTTTAACCTTCTGCCTCCCTCCTCTAGTTCACCTTTCAACCTTTGTCATCCTCTCTCCCCCATTCACACTTGTTGTCCCCAAGCCTCTGTATCCATTGGGCCATCCTTTACCACCCTTAGGATAAACTTTCAAGGTGTTGGCTTATGTCTTTGTGTTTATTTATCGTTTATTTCATAATTTGAAGAGTTTTGGTAACCGATTTCAAATTTAATAATAATATTTATTTTTCTTTTGTGGTTTGGGTTCTTTCCTCTGGTATCATGTGGTATCAGAGTTAGCTCAAACTTAGTCTTTCTTTCATGTTGTCGGTCACCTTTTGGAGAGTCTTGGTAACCAATACACCACACCAATTTTTTTTCTAGTCTTTCTTTCATGTTGTCGGTCACCTTTTGGCGTTCAAGATATATTTTAGCTTAATAAGTATGTATATAGTTTTGATTTTGAAAATATTGTTTTAATTTTGAAAGATAAGATCAAACAGATCTCATACATCTAGCAGTTTAAATAATTGAGCACAATATTACAAGTGATACACCATCTCGAGAGATAAGTGTATCACTTGACAATAAGCTCAACTGTTTATACTAAGATATTTTTTACTCTCATTTGGTCTACAGAATTTATGAATGACAATTTCTATATCTAGTATAGACTAAACAGATTATAGATTATCTGGGTTACTAATTCTTCTATAGAGATAAGTCTCTATAGTTATTACATCTTAGGTAACCGAAGTCACCTAAAAAACTCTTGATTAAGATTAGTGGTTTCATCTTCAAGAATTCAAAGTTAAGTTTTCACTACTGGGCATGGGAAAAACAAGTGGGATGGGCTCAAGTAGAAACAATTATTTTGGAGAGCAAAGAAGCAAGAATTAGAGGATGTCACAGATTTTGATGTGAACCCCAATTACTACCCTATTATTCGGCTTTACATCTTGAAAGTGATATTATTTAAAGTTTACTCCATTTATTTATTCAAATTTAGGGTTTACACTTGTGCAATATTCGATCATGCAAATAGCTAAGGAAAATAAAAGAATTTACGTCGTAGTGAACGAACAACCTCAGAATCTTAAAAGAAGTTGGGACTTATATCACAGGACAAATGATCATGTAAAAGCCTAAAGATAGTGTTAGGATTTATTTCAAGTTAGATGAATACCTCAAAGTCCTAAGGTTTTATGTTGTTTAAGTCTATGAGAATTTTAGTTGAGGTTCGTCGTTCGCTTCATGTTGAGACTTGACTGTCATCTAAAGTTGTCCTCCGTCCACTTGCATTCTCATCTTGCTTCCCATACAGCTCACTGCAAACTTCTTATTGCTGGTTTTAGGAAGTGCATTTAAGTTGATGGTTGTTGTTATTGTAGTTATTGTTAAGTCAATGCCGACAAGAAAATGTGTGTGTGTGTGTATATGGCTTTAAATTTAATATAAAATACATATAAATTTGAATTATTTTAAAAAAAAGTGTTTTAATTTTTTTACAAAAGTAATATTTTAATTTTTAAAAATATGAGACCAAACCGATTCCATATAGACATTAGTTTAAATTATCGAACACAACACCGCAAGTAAAATATTTACCTCGAATGATAGATACACTACTTGCTGATGTTGCTCAATTAAATAAACTAAAGAATTTATGACATTCGTTTGGTCTGCAAACCATTTTTTATGTGCCAACAAATTCCCCTATCTAATATAGAAGATTAGATAGGGTCTATATTAGGTTGGGTTATTAAAGTTTCTTATAAGGACAAGCCCCTATAGTTAATTACATCTTAAATGATCGAAGTCACTTAATAAAACTCTCAATTTATATCATAAATTTATGCCTTCAAGAATTTTAAAAGTTACGTCTCTTCAAAGATTGAAGGAAGAGGTGTGAAATGGGAAAGACTCAAATTTGGAACATTTTATTTTGGAATCCAAAGGATGAAAGACTACGGGATGTCATGGATCATGAGGAGAACCTCGATGACTTCCCAAGTTATCATATAGTTTGGCTTCAATTTCAGTGAGAAGATATTAAATGTTTCATCCTGTCAATTATTTTTGTTATATAGAGCTTACATTTGTATACACAATCATACAAATAGCCAGGAAGATAGGAGAATATAGGTCATGGCAAACAATAACCTCAGAATCATAAAATGAGTTAGGGCTTAAATTGCATAACATGATTGTGTAAATGTCTAAAGATGAGTTAAGGACTTATGTCACACTAGGAGGTCAACCATGAAGTCCTATGGGTTATGTTGTTTAAGTATAAGAAAAGAGTTGTTGAAGTAGATCCTCGTGTTGTTGTAGATTTGTTTGCTCTCTCAAGGTTGTTCTTCTGTACATCCTTGTTGTACTGCCTGCGGTGCTGCCTCCAAGCTCCTTGTTGAAGTAGAATCCCAAAGTCTAAGTTTTAAAAATTTAAATGGCAAGTTTCAGTTCTTATTATGTTTCAGTTCAATTATTATGGGGGAGTTAAAGTTGATTAGAGCGACACCGGTTAGGATCCCACGGTTCCCTCGTTCTGATACCACTATTTTCTTTTAAATTTACTTAGCTTGAACGAGTTGTTAAACCCATTTAAACAGGGGAGATCTCGCTAACAGCCATAGGTTACTTCATCCAAGGGACCCCCGTAAATTCAAAAGGATGTGTTATGAAATTGTTGTTTTTGTTTTGGTTTTAAAAATGTTTTTTAATTTTGAAAAAAGTTGAATTTGGATAGTTCGCTTTTTTTTGTGTTTGTAGGTGAAGTAAAATCTACAACCAAGCATGTATAATATTTTAAAGCAAGAGTAAATTGCAGTAAATAAAATGACATAAATTGAATAAAGCTTTAAAGGAGTACATGTCATCTTCTCGCTGCTCCCATTGAAAGATTAGCCTTTGCAACATGTATAATTTCATAGAAATTTAAATAAAATTACAGGAAAAAAACCATGTAGAAAGTTTAAACTACCCATAATAAGTTCTATGTTGCAACCTGATGGTTTCCTAGAATTTTAAATGGATGATTTTCTTGACACTTTTATAATAGGTTCATTCATCTTCAACATGTCCAAAAGATCGTAAAGGTGTTCGGAGCATGACCCCAAGCAACCTTTAGAATCTTTTGAAACATTCTGAGATCATTAAAACTTATTATATTGTTCAAATAATATTGTTCATTATATTGTTCAAATAATCATCCAAAGTTAAATTTAGGGTTTGATTGATTAAAATGCTCTATGCTCAATGAACCTGATGTTTTAATTATATCATGAGAGGGGTACTTAATTAGTCATTTAATGTTTTTTATTGAAATGTTATATAAATGGGTGCCCTCGAGGGCAAGGTTAAGTGATTAGGAATTTTATGCCCACAATTGAAGCTAGGCTTGTAGTGTTTGTAAAATCTTCATAATTAGTTATATTTCCTAAACCTCATTAAACAAATTCAGATTAAGTGTAATTCACTACTAAGCCCTTAAGTCTTATGAGTGGATAAATTCAGCACTTTTAGGAATGTTAAATTATATGGTATTTTTAATTCTTATCAATGATCATATCACTCAAACATTGACTAGGGGTTTTAAATTAGTGAATTATCATCTTAAAAAATTTAACCCTGCACCTTAGAATCATGTAATTTACTTAACTCCCGAATTATATTAATTGAGAGAAATTACAATTATACTTTTATTATAGAAAAGTGAGGTATTGGTTTCTACAATTTAATCCCTTGTGTTTCAATCATTCAAAAAGTTCATTACGATAAAAAAATACTCATTTACCTTTTAATCAATCCTAAAATTTAACTAAGACATGAAAATTCAAAATTACCATTTTGCCGTTAGGGTTCCCCACTTCATACATATTAAATAGAACTCAAATGACTTTGAAATTGTTATAGTACCCCACTCATGAGTCAAATAAAATATTACAGAAAATGTAATTTTTCAAATTTTAATTTAATTTAAATAATTATTTTATTCAAAAATAAGCTTTTTTCAAAGTAAATTCATTTAATCAATCAAAACAAATTATTTGTCATCAGGAAAATTATTGGAGGTTCACCTAGGCCAGTGGACCACTAGGATAAATTTTCATGATTTTTCAAATTATATTTTAATTATTAAATTATATAATGATTTTGAGTATTAATTAAATATAAAATATTATTTAAATTGAAAAGTAACTTTATATTTTTAATAAATGTCTCTGAGTTCAAGGAACCCAAAAAAATAAATTCCATATTATTGTGATTTATATTTCATTTATTGAAATTATTTTAGTGAAAAATTATGAAAAAATAATTTTTAAGCCTTTAAAAATTTATAAATTTACTTAGAAAATTAGAAAAAAATATTTAAATTGCTCTAAACTAATCAGGAAACTAATTGTCTCATTTTGGGGCACTTTTCAATTTTAGTGATTTTTATTATTTTTCACTTATTTTTAATTATTTAAAATTTAAAATATAACTTAAAAATCAAATATATTTTTTTTTTAATTTCAATTTTATTTTTCTTAAGTGTCTCTGATCACAGGAACTCAGAAAAACCCTTTTTTTGAAATTTTTAACCTTTAATTTAATTTATATAATTGTTTTAATGAAAATGTCAAATTTAGCTTAGACAATCAAGTTTAGTGGGTAAGTTAATTCAAAATAATTGAAAACTTTTACAGAGAATTACAGAGAATTAATATAACTATTTTTTACAATGTTGGATTATTTTTGTGATTTTTCCATTTATATTTTAACTATTTAATTTTAATTTCATTTTAAAAATTTAATTACATAAAGTGATGTGTTTAATTATTTAAATCCAATTTACATTTTTTTCTAGAATTCTCTGATTACAGTGAACCTACCAAAATAAATTTTATATTTTTCTAATTTGTATTTTAATTTTTTATATTTTTTTGATTAGACAGAGGTGAATTATTTTAAAAATTAGGGCTTCCACACTTAGAGGTGTTCTCTGACTTTAGAAAAATCTGAGAACACACCTAAAGATAGAAAGTTTAAACCCTCCAAAATATCTAGCCATCGTGATTAATATTTTATGACTTATGATTAAATTAAATCTTTGAATATTTAATTAATAAAAAATAAAATATAAGTCAAATATTTTTCATTTTTATTCCTCTTTATTCTTCTCTATTCACTAAGCAAGTGTGTATTTTTCTTTATTTTTTTTATTTTTCTATGCAAAGATATGAATTTTCTAAGGTATGGGAATTAAAATAAATCATAAATCCTATTATTCTATTTATCAAGCTCAGCCGGCGCATCATCCTGGGATTCTCCGAAGCTCCACGCGCCGTGTTATGACTCTTTGTCGCCATCTGACTCAGCTGCCACCCGTCCCGTGTTCATGAACCATTTCTTTGCTGATGTTGTCTTGTCTGTTGGATCAATACACGTGCTAAACGGACGGCATCCGTTCATCATCCCAAATCAACCTAACTCGAGAGCCATCCACACTAAATCGCTTCGATCTCACTCTATACTCAACAAAATTAAGTGTGGTTTGTTCCTAAACGTGCATCTAATGGAGACGAGCATATCTAAATGATTGATCATGCATGGAAGTAATATTTTCTTCATAAAATCCCAAATCAAGCTCGATTTGGGGGAAAGTAGCTCATACCTTGGTCCCAAGAGGTGTGGCCTCAATTGGATGCTTATGGAAGCTTCGTTGGGACCTAACAAACCTCCTCCAAGTGTCACCTTGAGTTGAGATTAGATCCAAGTATAAATTTGATGCAAGAGTGATTTGGGTTTGCTCTAGAGCTAGGTTAGAGTGCTCAAAATGGTGGGGTGATACACCAAAAATATATGCATTTTTAGAATCATATTTTATATTCATTTATGATGATATTGAACTTTAATGGAAGGTACTTTCTATGTTTTATTACAGGTTATTGATTTTTAGGACTTGGAGAAAAAAGGAAGAAAAAATAATTGAATTTGGAGCAAAAATGGAGAGCTTAAAAATTTGTTCAGCGTTGACGACGCCAGATTGGGTGTCGACGACGCCATTTGACAGAGACTTGGGATTTATTGCGGGCCTCTGGCGTCGATAGCGCCAGTGTCGGTGGAAGCCTTATTTATAGAAGATTCAACAAATTTGGACACTTTTTGAAGAGTTTTTGGATGCACCTATTGAAGAACCGACCTAGGCTCTCTTTAGGGCTGAAATTTGATCAGAAACCCCCCTCTTCGCACCATTTCAAATTCTTCCACTCATTTTAGTTTCTTCTTCACACACCTACATTTGACACACACCTACATGTGACACCATTCCACACTATTAGTTAGTTATTGTTTTTATAGTTTTGAGATTTTGTGGTGAGTTTAAGTATGAATTCTTCTCTAAGAAGTGATGGAGAGGAAGAGAAGTGAGATATTTTTTCTTCCTACATTTTCTAAGAGATGCTACAAAGGATTTGCTTTGAGAAAAAGTTTCATATAAGTGTTTTTTGTTTATTATTATTGTATGAACTTTCTTTTATATATGAAATTTGTGTTTTGTTGTATCTTTCTCATAAAGTCTGAGTAGATTCCTTTATCTTTCTCCCTACTCTGAGATATTGTAAAATGAAGAGATAATTTGGATGTGCCAATGTTGAAATTTAAAATAAATTTTGATGGTTTTTCAACTCCGCTCTTAATTTAATTTTGATCTGACCAATTGAATTATTAAAACATGTTGTGAAACATATGATCCAAGAAAAAAAGTACGAGTTCTACAACAGAGTGAGAATCACATTTAAGTTCATGAAGGATTATTTCATTCATGGAATTAAGTGCAAATAAATAGGGAAATATATTTTGCTGGGTATAGAATTGGAGATTTCAAGAGTGACAGAATAAAAATCCTTAATTCGATCTTAGTGTCTAAAAACTAAAGCTAGAGTTAGCCTTCAGGGGAAGGGAAGTGGGAGTTCTAGAGTGGGAGCCAGTATTGTTCTAGCTTAGCCACAGATTTAGGGACTAATCCTAAGATTAAAATGATTTTCTATAACACTGAATCAGGGTAGAGAATTAAAATTGCTCCTATTCGGTACAATACATATCTAAACCATTTATCTCATATCATTTCACCAAAAACTCATTGTAGTGGGAAAGATGCTTTTTCCTATTAAAGAACTTCATCACATAAATATAGTTTAATAGTTATTAATTTTAAACCCTATTTTTAAATTCTACTAGTAGTAAATTATATTTCACCATGATCAATTTTTTGGTGTTGTTGCCGGGGAACATAACGGTAAATTAATTAGAATTGGTAAATTAGGAAATTTAGAGATAAAAATATGCAAAATACAAAATATTAAAAAAAATTATAAAATCAAAAATCCAAAAATATATGATTATATATTTAAGAGTATTTTTAAGAATATTTTCTTTCCTTATTATATTTGTTTATGTAAAATATTGGATCTGATGGTTTAGTACCTAACGATTCAGAATTCAAACGTATTATTAGAAAAATTCAAAAACAACAAAAAGAAATTAAAATTTTGAACAAAATGGCGAATAACTTAGATAATCAAATAAATAAAAATCGATAGACCTTTAAGAGATTATGCTAATCCAATGACATATGTACTTCACTCAACTATTCAAAATCTTAATATTGCTGCTAATTAATTTGAACTTAAAACTGTTATTATCTAAATAGTACAAAATAATCAGTTTGGAGGAACACCTATTGAAGATCCTAACTACATCTTGTTAGTTTTTTTTGAGATTTGTGCTTCTTTTAAATATGACGGAGTGTCTAATGATACTGTTAAGCTTAGACTTTTTTCCTTTTTCATTAAGGGATAAAGCCAAAGTTTGGTTAAACTCATTAGCAGCTGGATCTATCAGAACTTGGGGAACTATCACAAAAAATCTTGGCTAAATATTTTCCATCCTAAAAAACTGCTAAGCTTAGAAACGATATTACATCTTTTTTTCAGTTTGAAGGGGAATCGATATATGAAGCATGTGAAAGATTTAAGTATCTCCTTAGAAAATATGCACACCATGCTTTACCAGATTGGTTTATAATTCAAACTTTTTACAATAGATTAGTAAGATCACTTAGATCTATTATAGATGCTGTAGTAGGGGGATCTTTAATGTCAAAACCTTTTTATGAAACATACTCTTTAATAGAAGAAATGGTTACTAATAATTTTTAATGACCCTCTGAACGGGTAAATCCTAAGAGAGTAGCTAGTATTCATGAATTTGATGCAATATATATTTTAGCATCTCAAATTGCTGCTATATCGAAAAAGATTGATCAAATTGGAGTGAATTATTCTCAAATATCACCAGTATTAGAGGAAAAATCACTAGGATAGATAATTGATACTCAATCATCTTATAAAACTTTGAATGTTATTATTAATCGAAATAATAATCCTTATTCAAACTATTACAATCCTGGATGGAAAAACCACCTTAATTTTAGTTGGAATAATTATAACAATTCAATGAATCCCTCTAAAAATTAAATAACCAAAGAAATCCTAATTATCAACCTTATTATCCTCCTAGATTTAACTCTAATTATATTTATGTAAAAAAATATTATTTGGATGATATTGGATATTCCTTAAAAAACAGGTTTCTCAATCATTTTTTGATACTAAATATTGTATTCCTGATTTTGCAAGAGCTAGCAATGTCGCTTGAGATAGAAAATAAGAATTTAACAATAAACGCTCATACTTACGCTGTGTTATTGAAAAAATATTTGAAGTTTGGAAGAAACAATGGGTCATATTCTGGGATATCGGTTTCACAAACAAGTGCATATTTTTGGTTGTCACAGTGGCTCTCAACAACTACATTGGCATCCTACACTTAGTAACATTAACTTTAGTAAGGCTGATGAAGATCATTCACATGTCTCTATTGAAGCATATGAATATTCTCTAGGACAATCTTTATCACAAGGTGAAAGTGATTTCCCTGAAACTTGCACTAAGGATGAGGACGGTGCAGGGAAAATAATAGATTTGAGATAGCAAATTACAGATGTCATCGTTGGTGGTTAAATGGAGTGATTGTATGTATTTTTGTTGTTACTTTATATGCAATATGTTGTGAAAATGTTAATTGTTTATTACATTTATGATTTATGCAACAATATATATTTTGAATCTCAACGTAGAGATACTTTTATTTTTCAGTTCTTTTGCATGTAATTTTTCCCGCTTGGATGGCTTGTGAGGCAAGTGTGAGTATAATATAAAGTAAATTTTTATTGCAAATTCTAATTTGTTTTGGAGATCTGTGATGAAATATTTGACATTATGTTTTTTTTTTGGAAGGCCTTTATGTTGCTACTTATTCATGACACATGAAATCCCAATGAATGCAGCCAAATTCCTCTCCTTTTCAGTTCTATGACTTATGAGGTTCTTCTGGATGGCATTTTTTAGTAATATGCATATGTGATACATACGAGTTTAGTATTATGTGGTTTAAAGGAAATCAAGAACCATTTTTTAAAGGTCTATTATCTTCGTGTAGTAGTAACCAATTCGTTGGTTTATACTATGTTCTCTGAATATTTCTACTATTCTTCATTACAAATGTTGTATCCAATTGTCTGTACTTTGTGGTTTAAAACCTTCAAAAAAGATGAGCTTAAGGTCTTCCAGTACCTCCAGAGCATTATATTGTTGCTGCGGACAACAACGTTCCCTGTTTATTTCGCGATAGCCACAGTTATGATAGAAAATTTTACAGGTGTCTAAGGAAAAGAATAGTGAATTGTGACTTTTTTAGGTGGGCAGATTGGTTAAAGAATTCAAGCATCGAGAGTGATCAGATGTGGAGAGATTTATTGAAGGAAATATTATCTCGTGACAATAACTACTGCGACAAAAAGATCATTTATTCGGAAGAAGCTACAACACAGTTGCTATAAAATTGCAAAAAACAAACAGACAGTCAGCTTCTTCACAACAACTTCCCAGCACAACTGCAGCACATCTGCAGCTACCCCAAAAAGACCCTATATCATCTACATTAGACAAAGAGTATAGTCTTCTTACCTCTCTATATATGTTTTATGAAAAGTGTATGATCCACTAGACATTGGATGTAACCATTAGATTTTATAATCTTAACAAACTTGTCATACCAAGCTGTTGAAGATTGTTTGAGGCCAAGTGACTTTCTTAGTTTAAAAATAAGATGTTTATTTATGTTCTTTCCCAGTGCTGATGGAATTTCAATATAAACTAATTTCTCAAGTTCTTCATTCAAAAATGCATTCTAAAGATCAAGTTTATGTAATTCTCAAGTTAAGGAAAAGAAGTTAATGATGGAAGAGGTAATGTTGAATAAGGGAAATCAAATACTAAAACAAGGGGCTACTATTAGAAATATTAAAAATCAATTAGGACATATTGCTATTGCACTTAGTAACAGATCTTCAGGAAATCTTCCAAGTACTGTAGAAGTTAATCCCAAAGATCAAAATAAAGAACAAATTAAAGTAATTCAATTATGAAGTGGAAAAAAAGTTGAAACAAGAATCCAAAAAGAAACAAAAGTTAATGAGGAGAAGGAAGAGATGGAAAGTGACCATAATGAAATTTAGCAAACACAAGTTACTTTAGAAAAACCATTACCTCCATTTCCTCAACAACTAAAATAGAAACAACTAAAACCATTTCCTCAACAACTAAAATAGAAGAATAAAGACAAACAATTTAAAATTTTTTTGGAAATCCTTAAAAAATTAACAATAAACATTCCTTTCATTGAAGCATTGGAACAAATGCTAAGTTATAAGAAATTTATGAAAGAATACTAAACAAGAAAAGGAAGTTTGCAGACCATGAAACTATTGCACTTAGTGAAGAGTGTAGTGCAAGAGTGTAGTGCTATTATCGTGTAGTGCTATTATCTAAAAAAAGCTTCCTGAAAAATTAAAAGATCCTGGTAGTTTTACTATACCTTGTGTAATTGGTGAAAACTTTTATGAATAAACCTTATGTGATTTAAGAGCAAGTATCAATCTTATGCCTCTATCAATTTTTAAACGTTTAGATTTAGGAGAAATTTCCTCTATTATTGTAACTCTTCAGTTAGTGTATCGATCAATCACTTATCCTAAAGGAGTTATAGAAGATGTATTAGTAAAAGTGGATAAATTTATTTTTCCTGTATATTTTTGATAAATTTATTTTTCCTGTAGACTTTATAGTATTAGATATTGAGGAAGATAAAGAGATTCCTATTATTTTGGAGAGACCATTTCTTGTAATAGGGAGAGCTATGATAGATGTGTGAAAAGGAGAATTAATAATGAGATTTAATGATCAAGAAGTAAAATTTAATATTACAAAAGCAATGAAATATCCTGCAATAGAAAAATGCAATGAATATTTTAGGATGTAAGTTACTGATTATCTAAGTAATGAGCAATTTAAGAAAGAGTTTAAAGAGAAATTAAAGCAAGAAGAATTTAGTGAAAATGAAGACGAAATAAAAGAAGAAAATTTAGATTATATTCAAAACATATTTGAAAATTTAGATTTATTGGAAAATGATAATAAAAATCTCATTCCTTCGAGTATTAAACCACCTGAACTTGAACTAAAAGCATTACATGCTCATTAAAATATGTATTTTTAGGAGATTCATCTACATTGTCTGTTATTGTACCTTCTGAGTTAACTAAAATTGAACAAAAAATTAATAGAAATGTTAAAAAGATATAAAAAGGATTTTGGATGGACTTTAGCAGATATTAAAGGAACTAGTCCTTCAATTTGTATGCACAAAACTTTATTAGATTAATAATATGAACCTAAAGCTGATCCTCAGAGGAGATTAAACCCAATAATGAAAGAAGTTGTTAAAAAAGAAATTTTAAAATGGTTAGATGCTGAAATTATATATCTTATTTCAGACCGTGCTTGGGTAAGCCCAATTCTCTATGTTCCAAAGAAAGGAGGAGTGACCGTTGAAGTAAATGAGAAAAATGAATTAATTCCAATAAGATAAGTTACTGGTTGGCAAATTTGTACAGATTATAGAAAATTAAACTTGACCACCAGAAAAGATCACTTTCCTTTACCCTTTCTAGATCAAATATTGGATAGATTGGCTGGAAATAAAAATTACTGTTTTTTATATAGATATATCGGTTATCATCAAATTTCAATTGCTTTTGAGGATCAAGACAAGGCAAAATTTACAATTCCTTATGGAACATTTACTTTTTGTAGAATGCCTTTTTGACTTTGCGATGCACCTATAACATTTCAAAGATGTATGATGTTAATATTTAGTAATTTGATTGAGCATGGAATGGAAGTATTTATGGATAATTTCTTTGTATTCAAGACTTCATTTGAATTATGCTTAAATAATTTAGAAAAAGTTCTAGAATTATGTGAAAAAATCAACTTAGTACTAAATTGAGAAAAATATTAAATTATAGTTGTAGGAAGAATTGTACTTAGGAATAAAATTTCTGAAAATGACATGGAAGTAGATCCTGCAAAAGTTCAAGTTATTAAAAAATTACCACCACCGACTACGGTCAGAGAGGTAAGAAGTTTTCTAGGACATGCTAGTTTCTACAGGTGTTATATAAATAATTTTTCCAAAATAACAAAGCCATTATGCCAACTTTTAAAAAAAGATACAAAATTTGATTTTATTGAGGAATGCATAAAAACATTTGAATTATTAAAAGAAAAATTAATCACTGCACCTATAATAGTACCACTTGATTAGGAAAAATCATTTCAAATAATGTGTGATGCTAGTGATTATGCTATTTGAGTTGTTTTAGGACAAATGTACAACAAAGTTTTTAAAGTAATATATTATGCTAGTAAAATGTTGAATGATGCTCAAATTAACTACACTACTACTGAAAGAGAGTTATTAGCTATTGTCTATGACTTTGATAAATTTCGACCTTACTTAATTGGAACTAAATGTATAGTGCATACAAATCACTCTGCTATTAAATACTTAATGCAAAAGAGGGATGCTAAACCAATGTTAATTAGATGGATACTTCTATTGCAAGAGTTCAATTTTTCTGTAGTTGATAGAAAAAGAAATGAAAATCAAATAGGTGATCATTTGTCTAGACTAGAAAAAGGAATATTAACTAAATTTTTAAATGAAATTTTAAAAAATTTCCCTGATGAGCAATTATATAGTACTGATGAAATAGAAACACTGTGGTGTGCCGATATAGTAAATTATATTGTAAGTGATATTCTACCACCAGATACTAAGAATTAAATAAATTTATATATGTTGACCTCACTTTTGGTTGAGGTCTAGAAATTTCTTTAGTAGCCTAGGTCTAGCCATAGGACTTTCATACTGACTAGTCTTAGAAAACTAGAAAAGGTACCCTCACCATCAGAAATTCAAAACTCTTCTCTTTACTCAACTTGAAGTTCCACATATTGGTCCTAACCTCTAGCACATAGTAGGTAAGATCATTATAAGGGAACTCAAGGAGAGTTCCTATAGGGCTACTTGACCTTAGGATTGACCCTGGGTGTTGGTTTGGAGCTAAGGTATACAATACCCTCACAATACCCTGGCTAAGATCAAAACATAAGGACTCAAAATGGGGATTTCATTGATCCATGGTTCATTTAGAATGGATATCTATCCAATTCTTCTTGAAATGCTCATCTTTGGTCTTTTGCCCCAGACACCCCCAAGTTACCTAACTGCCCTTGGGACCCCATTTTTGGCTAAATGACCAAATCACATCAATTGGACTTATAACCATGCCAATTGGCCCAAAGAAATGTTGTATTTCCTTCATAGCAATATTTTACATCAAATCTGACCATAAATTTGCATTGGTAAAACCTTTTGATCATCTAATTTGGTTTAAATCCAACACCCCAAATCTCAGCAATTGAATGCCCTAAACCTCAAATTGGCATCCAATTTTTGCTGAAAATTCTTTGTGAGGTCATTTGTGACCAAACACAATAATCAATTTGAGCTTAGGCCAAAGCTAGCTCAAGTTTGTCCCAAATAAGCCCCATATGCCTAATTTGGATCTAAATCCAAATTTCATCAAAATCCACTAAATTCACTACCAAATTGATTTCAAAATGACTTTCATCCTTCATGAAAGTTGTTCATCATAACGTTTTACACCAAACACAACAATCAATTTTGACTTAGCCCATGGCTAGCCCAAGTTTGACCCAAACTTAGCTCAATATGTTTAAATGGGCCAAAAATCAAAAATCCACCAAATTGATTAACCAATTGACATCAAAATGACTTTCACCCTTCATGAAAATTGTTCCTCACGATCTATTACACCAAATGCCATACTTAATTGGGCCAATTGACATGTCTAACCTAGTCCAAACACAAGATTTGGTCATATGCACCTTCTTGGACTTATGGCCAAATCCAAACCAATTGAGCTTGGTATGGTCAAATGAGCCTTACCGTAACTCATCCTAGAATCTAGAGTTGAGTTTAAAACCAGCCACAAACCCATGGTTAAGCTTGATATTTATCTCATGGGTAAAATTTTTTTAAAAATTTTTAAAGGGATAAAGAGAAGGTTAAATCAAAGTACATGCTATACCACATGTCAATACTCAATGGTGACATTTTTACTACTCATTATAAGCTTTAATCATGACCCAACCCTTGGTTAACCACTTTAACCCAAGCTAAAGCCCAAAACTGTGAGCCCTACATGGCCAATACCCAAATTCATGCCAAGAAGCCACCTCAGCCCAAATTGAGCTGAGAGCTCCTCTGCTTAACACCTAAGCAGTGGGGGTTACCCCCTCAATTAGCCAGCCAAGCTTCCCCTTGGCCAATTTCTATAAAATGCCTCCCCACGGCCATGAATAGAGGGGGGGTAAAAAAAATTTTCACCAAGGCCTCCCAAACTCCTCAGAGAGCTTATCTAAGAGTCCCTTAGCACATTACAATCCATTTCCCTCTCCCAATTCCACCACAGA
>NW_018217974.1:658-1663 GCF_001263595.1 Phalaenopsis equestris | reverse complement strand
CTGGAGCGATCGGGCGGCCCGCGTGGCGGCTGACTCAGAAGGCGGCATCGAATAGAAGCGCCGCGTGGCTGTTCGACGGATCTGATGATCCAGTCAGCCTGTGGTTTGAATAAATAAATAAGGGTATTTAATAAATTCAAAAAATAGCCCCTAAACTTCAAAAATCGATATCTTTGCATAGAAGATTCATAAAAATAAAATAAAAATGTCCTCTTGCTCAATGAACAGAGGAGAATCATATGAAGTTATTTTCACACTAATTAGATGCATAAATTATTTTTAAAAAATTAGTTAGGGTTAGGGGTTTTTCAATTTTCCATTCATAGGGGTTTTTCAATTCTCCATTCATATTGGATTATCACCTTGACCCCAAATTTTTATATGTTGTAGCCTCTATCTAAGTGCACAATTTGAGCATTTTTCCAAAGACATAGGAGATCTCTAGAGAGAGATCTTAATTTTATAAGTTTTATTAATTTTTATGTTCAAATAATTATAGAAAATTGCATATGACTTAAAAAATTCTACAAATATTCATATGAGTTTCCTCTAGCCAGAGTAGTCTTAGGAAATAATTTTATAATTTTTAAAAATCAAAATATCATTATTTTAAGCAAACCCCAATTTGCTTAAAATATTTAATTTTACATAGAGATCAAAATCACTTGATTTTTATTCTCCACTGTGGCTCAGGAGTCAGAGAACTTACCATAAAACTTTCAAGTCATTTGGAGATCATTTAATATTTTTAATTGATTTTTAAATATGACCATCAAATTTGAAACTTAAATGGATTTTAAAAATCAAAATATAACTCCAAAAATTATGAAACTTAGTTTTTTGAGTTCTCTGATATTAGAGAGATTTAATAAAAATAAAAATCTACTTAAAATAAAAATTTGATTTTTAGATTATTTTTAATTATTTTTAATATTTAAAAAATAAAAAAAAAATCATAAAATATTAAAGTCATGGAAATGTTCCAAATTATTTTCTAAATACTTA
>NW_018217974.1:0-632 GCF_001263595.1 Phalaenopsis equestris | reverse complement strand
GGAATCATTGGAATATTTTTCCAAGGTCTAAAAATAAAGATATCTATTTTTAAACCTTAAAATGATTTTTAAGGCTTAAAAATAGAATTTTCACCAAAATAATTCTAAAAAATCAAATAAAAATAAAAAAAATACAAAATAAATTTCTTTGGGTTCCCTGACATTAAAGAAATCTTATAAAAATATAAAATAAATTTTTCAACATATAAATATTTTATTTTTATTAAAGTCCCCAAAGCTTCAATTAATTTTAATAAATCACCGAAAAATTCAAAAAAAACATGAAGATTTGGCCAAATGACTTTCTGGTCTAGAGCTAGCATACATAAAAATTTCAAGTGATTAGGAATTGTCCTTATCATCTTTTGGAATTTTCTTTGAAGATGCATATTTTTGCATGAAAATAATTATATGAATTAAATTAAATTGTGAAAATCCACATTTTCTCGTCTGATGTCTTAATTAACCTATCAGTAGGGTTACATAAAAATCCCAAAGTCATTTGACTTTAATTTGACAAATTATGAAAATTTGGACCCTTATGGGCAAAATTGTAATTTTGGATATTTTAGCCTTAATAAACGTTTAGGCATAATGAAAATGGGAAATGGGTAATTTATAATATTAATTAA
>NW_018217973.1:29001-29360 GCF_001263595.1 Phalaenopsis equestris | reverse complement strand
CCAAGGAGGCTAAGGATTAAGTCCCTGATCTTGGTATGAAGCCTAGGTGTGAATTCGACCAAGCTGAGATTTGGGTGTTGGTCTAGAGCTATGGTAGAGGCTCTGTGAAAGGGGGATTTGATGGGGCTCTTGCTTCTTTCAATCTTATGAAGATGTGGGCACAAGCAATTGAAGTTTGGTGGAGTGTGGAGGTGTATTGGGTTCTGTCCTGGTTTCGGCAAGGTTTCAAGCTCAAAATTGGGCTCCGGCAAGGGGGATGGGTGAGAAAAAATGGTTGGAATGCACAGAGGAGATCTTAGAGAAGCTTTGTGTGAAGTTTGGAGAGGCCTCTCTAAGAAGATTTCAACACTAGATCGGAA
>NW_018217973.1:27041-27725 GCF_001263595.1 Phalaenopsis equestris | reverse complement strand
AGGTACCAACCATCACCAATAAGTCATGGACCAATGGAAACCCCATTTTGGGTCCTCTACATAGTGGTCTTAGCCAAACCATAGCCCTAGGGCTAATAGGTTTAGGGGACCATCTACATGAGTATCCCAAAAGATCAAGGGATCTAGGCTAGAAATTTGAGAGTTCAGAGTTGTGAGTGATTGTGAGTGTAGATAAGTGTAGTGAGTGCCTTAGCTCTAGACCAACACCCAAGGTCAACCCTTAGGTCCAGCAATCCTAAGGGTGACTCATCTTGAGTTTCCCCCATAGTGACCCCACCTACTAAGTATTTAGAGGTTGAGAGCAACATGTGGAACTTCAAGCTGAGTAGAAAAAAGTTTGGAATTTCTAGTGGTGAGGGTTCCAAGTCTAGTTTTCTAGGAATAGTCAAAAGGAAAAGTCCTATGGCTAGACCCTAGGCTATTAAAGAGGAGGAACTAAACCTCAACCAATTTTGAGGTCAACAGTTCTCATAACAAATTTTAACATCTGGATTGGCCAAATCAAGAAGTAAATGAAGTGCATGGATTTAAATCATCACAATTTCTTCTAACGTTAAAGATCAATACTCTCCACAAATTCCATACAAAACTTAATTACTTATCATTTTAAGAAGAAAGATAAAGAAAACTACTCAGAATCCATGGAGAAAACAAACCCACACT
>NW_018217973.1:12187-26995 GCF_001263595.1 Phalaenopsis equestris | reverse complement strand
ATTAAAACTAAAAGTTGTCTAAAACAAAAAGATAAAAACTTATCTCAAGTTCTCCACCAAAATCTTGAAGTTCCTTTGAATCTCTTCTCTTTTACAATCACTCAAAACAAAATATCAAAAAGGATAAAGTAAATAAAAAGTGGTTCCTGAAAATTTCTCCGAAGTAACTCCCCAGAAAAGAACTTTCAAAACTTGCCAATATTTTCAGGACTCTTTTCTAAGTCCTCTCTTCTTTCTTTTATAGTTTTCCAAGAGGTGCCTTGGGATCTCTTCAAAATATGTCTTGATTTGATGTATTTTCCCAAAAGATGCATCCTTTCATGATAATTTTCATCCATGGTGGTTACAACCACGTATTAAGCCAATGGGTGCCTCAAAAACCTCTTCGAAATTTATAAAAATTGATTTTACTCGTCTAGCAACTGCCACTGACACCCTGCCCCTGCCACTGAAGCGTGGGGTCTCGGCGCTTAGGCGCGGCCTTCTCAGTTTAACCGGCGCATAAGCGCCAGATGTGGCGCTTAGGCGCCAAAACTCTTTTGCACCATTTTTCACCTTTTTGCTCCAAGTTTGATCATTTTTCACTCCTTTAAGCATTTTTTTCATTTTTACTTGTATCTGCAAGAAAAACACAAAAATACCTTCCATTAAAGCACAATATCTCAAAAATTGGTATAGAAATGTGTCTTAAAACACTATATATTTTAGGTGTATCAGTAGTCTGCTAATAGTATATATAAATTTTCGAAATATGGTATAATAGGTCCCATGAAATCTAATCCCCAAATATCAAATATTTCAACATCCAACATATAATTGAGGTGCATCTCATTTCTTCTAGAAATTTCTAGAAATATTGCCTACAATTGCCTACACGTTGACATCTATAACAAGTTTTGATATAAGCATTAACATCAATAAAGATAGTAGGCCAATAAAATCCAGATTTTAAAATTTTGTATGTTGTTTTATCAACACCAAAATGTCCCCCAAAATTAGAATTCTGAAACTTTTGGATAATTTCATAAGTTTTTTCTAAAGACAAACATCTTCAAATAATATGTTCCTTCCTTTATTTATATAAAAATGGGTCATCCCAAAAATAAGGCTTAGCTTCATATATAAATTTTCTCATTTGTTGGTGTGTCATTCCATAGGTTATAATATTACTAACAAGAATGTTCATAATGTCGGCATACCACGGAACATGCCACTCATTAATGTTGAATAGTTTTTCATCAGAAAAATCTTCATTAATCTCTTTTTCAAAATAGAGTGGCTTTTCTGATTTAATTCTGGATAAATGATCAGCAATTTGATTTTCAGTTCCCTTTTAATCTATTATTGTAAAATCAAACTCTTACGAAAGAAGAACCCATCTAATAAGTCTTGGTTTAACATCCATCTTCTTTATTAAGTACTTGATAGAAGAATGATCTGTATGCACTACACATCGATTTCCAATTAAATATGATCTAAATTTATCAAAAGCATGTAGTATTGCTAATAACTATTTTTTAGTTGTTGTATAATTAATTTGGGCTTCATTAAAAGTGTTACTAGCATAGTAAATTACTTTGAACATTTTATCATATCTTTGTCCTAAAACAGCTCCAATAGCATAATCATTAGCATTACACATCAATTCAAAAGGTTTTCCCTAATCTGGTGAAACTATAATTGGTGCAGTGACTAATTTTTCTTTTAATAACTCAAAAGCTTTCAGGCACTCTTCATCAAAATTGAAAATTACACCTTTCTCCAGTAAATGGCGTAAAGGCTTAGCAATTTTGGAAAGTCTTTAATATATCACCTTTAGATTCCAGCATGTCCTAAAAAACTCCTAATTTCCCTTACATTGGTTGGATAAGGTAAATTAGCGATCACTTGAATTTTAGTATTATCTACTTCCATACCATTTTCTGATATCTGACGTCCTAATACAATTCCTCCAGCTACCTTAAATTGACATTTTTCCCAATTCAGGACTAAATTCGTTTCTTCACAGCGCTTAAGAACTTTTGATAAATGTTCTAAACATAATTCAAATGAAGATCCAAATACTAAAAAATCATTCATAAGGAGTTCAATCCCTTTTTCAATAAAATCACAGAAAAAAGTCATCATACACTTTTGAAATGTTGCAGGGGCATTACATAAACCAAAGGGCATTCTTCTAAAAGAAAATGTACCATGCATACTAGTAAATGTTATTTTCTCTTGATCCTTAGGAGTTATTTGAATTTGGTGATAACCAGTATATCCATCCAGAAAACAAAAGTATTTTTGCCCAGCTAGTTTATCCAGTATTTGATCTAAAAATTATAGTGAAAAATGATATTTTCTAGTAGCGAGATTTAGTTTTCTATAATCAATGCATATTTGCCACCCTGTGACTTGTCTAGTAGGTATTAACTCATTATGTTCAGTTAAAGTCATAGTCACTCCTCCTTTCTTAGGAACACTGTGTATTGGACTAACCCATGCACTATCTGAAATATGATAGATAATTCCAGCATCTAACCCTTTTAGAATTTCTTTCTTAACAACTAGTTTCATAATAGGATTCAATCTTCTTTGAGGATCAGCCTTGGGTTTGCAGTTCTCTTCCATATAAATTCTATGCATGCAAATTGAAGGACTGATTCCTTAAATATCAGCTATATTCCATCCAAAGGCTTTCTTAAAATTTTTCAAAATTTTCATCAATCTTTCTTCTTCTTCCATTGTTCTTCTTCCATTGTTAAATTCTTCTTCCATTGTTAAATTTGAGGAAATTATAACTAGTAAAGTAAAGGAATCACCTAAAAAGGAATATTATAAATGATGAGGAAGTCATTTCAACTCAAGTTCTAGAGGTTTTTCAATTGATGGACATAATGATTTATCTTTTTCTGTTGTGTCTAATATTTCAAAACTTTCTCGAACTTAGTTTGAATTTTCCTTATAAAGATCTTCATGTTGATCTAATTCCTCTTCTTGCTCGTGTTCTAAATCTTTGATTTCAGATTTTTCCTCATAATTTATTTTAAAATGACATTCACTCAGATATCTTATAACATCCATTCTATATCTTTCATCATTTTTACTATTTGTGAGATACTTCATTGATTTTGAAATGTTAAAAGTAACCATTTGATCATTGAGGCACATAGTTAATTCCACTTCTTACACATCTATCATTTCTCTTCCTGTGGCTAGCAAAGGTTTCTCCCAAAATGATAGGTATTTCTTTATCTTCCTCCATATTTAGCACAATGAAGTCAACATGAAAGATAATTTGATCCACTTTCACTAGGACATCTTCTATAAGTTCTTTAGGGTATGTTATTGATCTATCTGCTAACTGAGAGTTATAGTATTATGGGATAGTATTATGGGTTATTTCTCCTAATCCTGATCTTTTAAATATTGATAATGACAAGGTCAATGCTTGCACCTAAATCACATAAAGCTTTTGCGTAAAATATGTCTCCTATTGCACATGGAATCGTAAAGCTTCCAAGATCTTCAAGCTTTTTAGGAAGCTTTTTCTGAATTATAGCATTGCACTCCTCACTAAGTGCAACAGTCTCCATATCTTCAAACTTCCTTTTTCTATTACGAATATCCTTCATAAACTTTATATAGCTTTACATTTGTTCTAAGGCTTCAACAAATGGAATATTAACTGTAAGCTTCTTAAAATTTTCCAAAAATTTTTAAAATTACTTATCCAACTTTTGTTGACGAAGTCTTTGAGGAAATGGAGGTAGTGGTTTTTCCAAATCATATTTCAGCAAAGAAATAGGTCTTTCATAGTCGTTTAGAGTGTCCACTTTTGATTCTTCAATTTATTCTCTCTCTCTTTCAATTTCTTTTTGAACCCTACCTTCTGACTCTCTTCCACTTCTATGTTGAATGGCTTTTACTTGCTTTTTACTTGCTCTTTATTTTGCTTTATTTTGATCTTTTGGATTTACTTCACTATTACTAGGAAGTGTTCCTTGAGATCTATTACTTAATGAATTTGTTATTTGTCCAAGTTATCTCCCAATATTTATAATTGTAGCTCATTAACTTTGTAACTGATTTCCCATTTGTAACACCACTTCTTCTCTATATAACTTCTTCTACTTAAATTGTGGATTACTGTTGAAACCTGGAGGATAAGTGGATCTATTATTATTATTCCCTTGGTTGTTCCAGCTTCCCAATGGGTTTACTTGGTTGCTACCCCAATGTAGATTACTACCACCTGAAGTATTATTCCAGTTAAAATTAGGATGGTTCTTCTAACCTAGGTTATAATAATTTGAATGTGGGTTATTTGGCTTGTTATTTATGGCATTCAAATTCTCTAATGATGCTTGAGAATCTACCATTTGGCCTGATGAATTCTCTTCAATCGTGGGAATTGGCTGAGAAAAATTCATTGCAAATTGGTCTAACTTCCTTGAATTTGCAGCAACTTAATTTGCTAACATTGTAAATGCATCAGATTCATGAATATTGGTTACTCTTTTAAGATATACCCTCTCGGAAGGCCATTAAAAATTATTGGCATCCATTTCTTCAATTAAAGCATAAGCGTCATTAATTGGTTTTGACATCAATGAACTACCAGCAGCGACATTGATAATAGATCTAAGAGACCCAGCTAATCCATTATAAAAAGTTTGAATTAATAACCAATCTGGTATAGCATAGTGTGGACTCTTTCTTAAGAGTTCTTTAAATTGCTCCCATGCTTCATAAATAGATTCCCCTTCAAACTGATTAAAAGATATAATATCATTTCTAAGCTTCACAGTTTTGATGGTGGAAAATATTTAGCAAGGAATTTTTGTGCTAAGTCACCCTAAGTTCTGATAGATCCAGGTGTTAATGAATGCAACCATATCCTAGCCTTATCCCTCAGAGATAAAAGAAAAACTATAAGTTTTATAGCATCCTCTGATACAAAATCGTATTTAAATGTAGCACACAATTCTAAAAAATTGGCAAGATGTAAAATTGGATCTTCATTTGGTGATCCCCCAAACTGATTATTTGATATCATTTGTATAATAATAGGTTCAAGCTCAAATGATGAATTTGCCACTACAGTAGGTTTTTGAATACTAAAATGAATTTCATCTACCATAGGGTTAGCATAGTCTCTTAATGGTCTAAATTCTTGATGAATTTCAGCATTTTGATTATTTTGATCTTCCATTTCTGTAATTTTTTAGATTTTCCAAAATTTTTATTTTTTTTGCTTTTTCTAATTTTCTTAATAGTTCTTTCTAATTTAGAATCGTAGGGAACTAGTCCATCATAACCTGAACTATGCATACACTAACATAAAACAAAAATAAGATACTTGATATAAAAGCACAATACTAAAATATTCTTAAAAAAATTCTTAAAGTTTAAATAAGGCTTTCTAAAAATAGAAATTTTGTTTTAAATTAAATTACAATTTAATTTCAATCCCAATTTCAATTGAAATCTTAATTGAAATCTAAATTAAAATCCTAGTTTTAAGTTTCCTTCATTTTAATCCCCGACAATGGTGCCAAAAACTTGATCCCGACTGTTTATATGCAACAGTATAACACTATATGTGATTATATTCTTCACCTATCTTTCCTACTTTGCAACAACACCGAAAAATTGATTTTAACAAACTTCTATTTTAAAAAGAGAATTACTTAAAGCTAAAGATATTATCATAGTAATTAAAGTTAAATTCTTTTCGGTAGTTCTAATATTTTGACAATATAATAACAGCTTTTAAATATTACTTGAGTTTTTGTAAGATAAGAAGCACTGAATATGAAATAAATTTTTCCTTATCATGAATCATTAAGAAGTATAGGAATTTTGTTGTGGAAGTATGCAAAATTGTGTTGTGCCAAATACAAGCAATATTATTCCTTACTCTTACTAGAGATGCTATAAAGAACATTGGCTAATTTATAGTTTGAGTAGTTCTGAAGATCGGTTAGGCAGGGAAGATAACAGCTCTCAATCTAGAGTTCCCTCAATTCCCTCCACCGGAGGGCTAACATCGTGTATAAAAACCTAAATCAATAAACCAAGTTGGGAGCTTTAACCTGGCACTTTAAAGTCCTCTAACTCTACACCCTTCAAAGATTATTTTCCTATTTGTTTGCACTCAATCATATGAATTACATTCTTATCCATACAAACTCATGTGAATCTTTCTAGTTGTTCACTGAGATAATACCATCCCAATTCTTAAATGTTCTCAAAACAAATTTTAACATCTCGATGGGCCAAATCAAGAAGTAAATGAAGTACATGGAGTTAAGTAATCACAACTTCTTCCAACATCAAAGATCAATGTCAACATTAAAGATCAATATTCCCCACAACTTCCATCCAATATTTTATTTACTTATCTTTTTAAGGAAAAAAGATAAAAAAAACTACTTAGAATTCATAGAGAAAACAAAATGACACTTTAGTTTAAAAGTATAAATCATTGTCAAACCAACAAGAAGTCTCAATTACAACCAAATGTAGTAACAAAAACATAGAAACTTATCTCAAATCCTTCACCAAACTCTTGAAGTTCCTTTGAATCTCTTCTCTTCTTACAACACTCTTAACTCTCAAAAACTAGAAACTAAAACTAAAATAAAGGTAGATATTGACATCTTACAGCCTCTCCAAGAATTCATAACAAAGAAGAATTTAAAAGAAACACTTGAAGAGACTAAAAGCAGCCCCTCGAAAAGTCACAAGCCTCTCTTTTTGTAGTTTTCCAAGAGGTACCTTGGTATCTCTCCAAAATGTGTCCAAATTTGATGTATTTTCCAAAGACTGCCTCCTTCACAAGTCTTTTAACCATATTCTAGTGGTTATAACCACCATCTTTATCCAATATGTGCCTCAAATGTCCCATCAAAATTTGTCAAAATGAATTAACCCGACAAGTATCTGTCACTAGCGGTTAAATGCAGGGTCTCTAACGCTTAGACGCGGCATTCTCTGTTTTACGGATGCTTAAGCACCGGATCTGGCGCTTAGGCGCCTAAATACTTTTGCACCATTTTTTTCATTTTTACTTCATATTTGATCATTCTTCACTCCTTTCGCCATTTTTCACCTTTTTAGCTGTACCTGAAGAAAAAACACACAAATACCTTCAAATTAAAGCGCAAAATCTCAAAAATAGGCATACAAATGTGTATAAAAACACTATATATTTTAGGTGTATCACTATAGAGAGACATCTTAACTCGAGAGTATGGAAAACAGATCAAAGCGACTCAACACATCAGATAACGGGTGATGAGGCAGACCATGTAGCAAGAACAATGAATGGAGGGACGACATGTGGTTTTTTGGAGCCACCAATGTTGACATGGATGTCGCGTGGATAAGTAGAAAAACATGGGATTTATGATTTAAATAATTACAAAAACATAAACTAAACTTTAAAAAAATCATATATTGGTGTGGAAAAACCATAAAAATAAAATAAAAGTACCCATGTGCTCAATGAACAGAGGAAAACTTAATGAACTAAAAATGGAAAAAAAATTATTTAATTTTTTATTTTTAATTAATAAAATACCTTAAATCTTATTTAAATCATATATTATTAAATATTAATTACCATGGAAAAAATTTTTAGGACTTACTCTCCATGTGATTAGGAATGTTCTCTAGTTTTTCCGATGTCAAGAAGCACCTCTAACTCTAAAAGCACTAATTTTCCATCGAATTCACCTCTATTTTATTAAAATAATTTTTAAAAATAAAATACAAATCAGAAAAATATGAAACAAAGTTTGGGAGATTAAGCAAATTTAGGGGCACTTAAGAAAAATATAAATGGGATTTAAAACTTAAAAAATACATTTCCTAGCTGTTTTTCCATTAAAAATGAATAAAAATTATAAAAATATAAACATAATTCAAAATATCACAAATTTTTCTCTCATTAAAGATAGTAGCCTTAAGATGTCCCCAAAAAAAAATCAAAGATAGAAAATGTATTTTGAATACCAAAATGTATTTTCCTATGATTCGACAAATTTTTTACTTATATAATTAAAAAAAACAAAATATAACTCAAAAAAATATGAAATAGGATTTGATTAGTTCATTGAAGTTAGAGGGACTAAAGAAAAAAGAAAGTAAGTTTTAAAATTAAGAAAAATGTATTTTTCTATTTATTTTCTTATAGAAAATAAATTAAAAATTGTAAAAATTAAGATATAATTCAAAAGATTATGGAAATGATCCTGATTGGTTCTCTGACTTTAAGTAACATCGTAGAATTTTTCTAAGGATAGAAAACATATTTTGACTAAGTAACTTAATTACTATTAAAAATTCATAATCATGGGTTTAAATAATTAGAAAAAAATAATTAAATCTCAGAAAAATATAATTCCACCTTTGATGTTTTAATTAGCCCATGAGAAAGAGGACAGTGAAGTTTCATGGTCATGTAATTAAAAATGCAATGGTTTTAGGGGTTTTGACCCTAATGACATAATGGTAATTCTAAGAATTGTATACTTTAACCTCAATTTTAGGTTGAATAAATGTAAAATGAGATAACCCTTATGATAATTGACTAATTGAAGTGATTGAAACATAAAGGATAATTAGAGTTGTAACCCATTCATGACATTTTCTAAAAAGGATAAAATAATAAATACTTTAATTGTTAAGTAGAGGAAGAAATGAGAATTTGGATGATCCAAGGGTGCGCATGTTGACCTCACTTTTGGTTGAGGTATAGTTTTTCCCCTTTAGTAGCCTAAGGTCTACACATAGGACTTTCCTGTTGACTATTCCTAGAAAACTAAAAGAGGAACCATCACCATTAGAAATTCTACACTCCTCTTTGCTCAGCTTGAAGCTCCACATATTGGTCATAACCTCTAGCACTTAGTAGGTAGGGTCATTGTCGGGGAGCTCAAGATGAGTTCCCATAGGACTGCTTGCCCTTAGGTTTGACTCTGGGTGTTGGTCTAGGGCTAAGGCACACACTTTCACTCACTTGCACTCACTATCACCCACATTCACTCACAACCCTAAACCCAAAATTTTTTGACTTTTGTCCCTTGATCCTTTAGGAGACTCATGTAGATGGTCCTCTAAACCTACTATCCCCAGGCTAGGGTTTAGATAGGACCAATGCATGGAGGACCCAAGTGGGGTTCCCATCGGTCCATATCTCATTTATGGCGGTTAGTTCCCATATTCTACCCAAAATATCCAACCTGGTCTATTGCCCCTAAACTCCCTCAAATTACTTAAATACCCTTGGGACCCTAAATTTGGCCAAAATTCCCAAATTCACCCAAAATACCCAAAATTGTTCAAAACTCATTTCAAACCTTTTAACGATACCCAAATTACCCAAAAATACCCAAAAAAATTCCAAACTTACAAAAATACCCCCAAAATTGACAAAATTACAAAAATCACCCAAAACTTCCAAATCACACCAAATGTCTTCAAAACCAATTTGGACCATTCAATTTGACCAATTTGATCATTTTGACCAAAACCCCCTAATTGCCTTTAAAGACCCAATTTCCTCAAATCTACATCAAATTTTCATCAATTTGGTCCCAATTTCCCCCCAATTTCAATCCTAAACTCAAATTCACATTCTATATGATCAATTTAAACCAAATCCAAGCTCAATTGGCCCATGCTTTGAGCCCAATTTTGATCTAGGTCAAACCCCCAATTTTGGCTAAATGACCTAATCCCACCAAATTAAACCCCATGGCCTACTCCATTGACCTCAATTTGAATCCTAAACACTTCATAACAATCCTACACATCAAACTTGACCTTCAATTATCCTTGGTGAGGCCTCAATTTCATTTAATTTCAACCGAAATCCGAAAACCCCCAATTTTGCCCCAAAATGGCTGTCTCAAAATTTCACCAAATTGATTGCCCTAACCCAAAAATTGGCACCAAATTTATGTTGTAACCTCTTCATGACATTCATATTGACCATTTTCAACAATAAATTTGGACTTAACCCAAGCATAGCCCAATCTGGACTAAAGTCTAGCCGAACTTGCCCAAAGTGACCAAATTTCCAAAATCCTTCAAATTGAACCCCCAATTGATCTCAAAATCATTTCAATCCTTCACCAAAACTCTTCATTAAAATCATATACATAATCTTGATCAATCATTTGGGCTCAAAGTCATGGCTAGCCTAAACCAAACCCACTTTAAGCCAAATTTACCCACTTGAACCCATGCAGTAAAATTGGCCTAACCACCTTAAAGCCACCAACTTTATGACTCCACAACCACCAAACTCCTCCTAGGAACCAGACTAAACCATGAAAAATGCATCAAAGCATGTTATGGACCAATGGATCCCTAAATTAAGGGATTTTAACCCTTAAGGGATTTTGACCCATTTTTGGATGGGATTTTAACCCATTTTTGGATCCAACTTGTAAAATCTCCTCCATCATTGCTTACCCTTGGGGGTAAATTATAATTAAGCCTCCCTCTAGCTTATTTGACTTCCTGGCCACCTCCTCTGGCCTTGCTAGCTGGCTTAGTGGCCGGAAAAGACTAAAACTATGAGCCGCCCTTAAAAATTTAAAACCAATTCAAACCTAGAGGCCACCTTCCCATTTGAAATTGAGAGCTCATAAAATGATAGAGCTCCTCGGCCCTCCACCTAAGCATCATTTTGCACCCCTCAATTGGCCATGGCAGCCACCCTAAGCCAATCTTATTTAAATCTCACCTCCATGGCCAATGGAAGAGAGCTGAAATTTTCGAAATTTTCTTAAGGAAACCTGAAATTTTCTTAAGGAAACTCTGCCAAACTGCCCTTAGAGACTCCCTAAGACCTCCTCAGTTCAAGCCAACCATTTTCCTCCACTGAGCTTCACTATGGAAGCTCAATTTTGAGCTTGAATTTCAGCCAAAAACAGGAAAGATCTCTCCACGCCTCGAGAGTGAATCAAACTTCAATTAACTGTGCACACACCTTCCCCACAGTCAAAGAAGTTGATTCCCCACAAAAACACCCTCTCAAATAGCCTCTAGTACAGACTTGCTCTAACTTAGCTCTAGACCAACACCTGAAATTGAGCTTGGTCGAATTCATACCTAAACCATTCACCAGGGAAAAGAGCTTCATCTTGAGGTTTGTTGGGACCAATTGAAGCTACCACAACCATCTGATAGAGGCCTCCCCTCTCAGAGAAAGGTATTGAACTCCAACCCTAATCGGAGCCTATTTTCATTCTCAATACGTATTTACTGTATTTCAAACTGTACATTCCATATAAATAGTTTTGTCTTGAGTAGATGAAGCTCTAGGAACAAACCCCATGAAATTTGGTTTGCATTTAAATAGAAAAGTAGGGATTTAAATAATTCAAAAAATGCTCCCTAACCTTAAAAAGTCATATCTTGGTGTAAAAAAATCACAAAAATAAAATAAAAATGTCTTAGTGCTCAGTGAATAGAGGAGAACAATGTGAAAATAGTTTGAAGTTTATTTGATTCATATTTTATTTTAATTAATTAAATACTATTTTTAGTCTTTTAATTCTCCATGCATGTAGAAATTTTACCATGGCTTGATAATTTGACAACTTGTTGCCTCTATTATAAGGGACATTCTCTGATTTTTCCAAAGTCAGAGAAGACCCCTAGACAGAGATCCATAATTTTCAAATTTATGTTTATTATTTGCATAAATTAATCATGATAATTAACATGTTGTCTAAAAAATTCCAAGAAAATTTTAAAAAATTTATTGTGACCAGAGAACCCTTTAAAAAATATTTCATGAGCTAAGTCATTAAGAGCACACTTAAATCTCACAAAATCCTAACACACAAAGAAAATTAATTTGGGAAAAATAACATCTAAATGAATTGATTTTTAATCTCCATTGTAACCTGAAGTACAAGGAACTCCCCATAAAAATTTTAAAATATTTGGAGTTCATTTGAAAACTCAAATTGATTTTCTAAGTTCAATTCCATTTTGACAATAAAATGATTTTTAATAATTAAAATATAACTCAAATAAAAATTGGTTTTGGAAATTATAAAAATTGGTTTTGGGAGTTCTCTGTGATCAGGGGTATTTTCTAAATATAAAATTGTAAATAAAATAAAAACTTAATTTTTAAGCCTATTTTATATATTTAAATAATTAAAAATTAATAAGAATCACAAAATTGATAAAATTCATGAAAATGTTCTAAATTGTTTCTTAAGCACTTAGGAATAATTAGAATATTTTTTTGATTGTCTAAGTGAAGATATTAAACTTTAAAGCTTAAAATAATTTTTAAAGGCTAAAAATGAGTTTCTCTTAATCTTTCACTTAAAAAATTCTGTTAATTCAAAAAAAAATAAAAAAAAACATAAAACTTGTTTCTGTGGGTTCCTTGATCTTAGAGAGATTTAATAAAAATGTAAAACTCAATTTTCCACATTTAAAATATTTAATAATTAATTAACACTCCATAATTTAAAATAATTCTAATAATTCAAATAAAGCTCAATAAATCATGAAATTTGGTCTAAGTGGTTCTCTTCTCTAGGTCTACCTTTAATAAAAATTTCAATGGATTAGGCTTTACCTTGGTAAGTTGTGGAATTTTCTTTGAAAAATCATAATCTTGCATATAAATAAATATATAAACTAAATTAGATTTTGAAAAATCACATTTTCTCCTCTGATGTCTTAATTGACACATGAGTAAGGTGGGATAAAAATTCCAAAATCATTTGAATTAAATTTGATGATATATGAAGTGTAATAGTGTATTTTTAGAAATTTAGCCTTAATTAACATTTAGGCTTAATTCAAGAAAGAGGAAATGAGAAACCTTTGATCGTAATTAACATATTTAGATGATTGAAACTTAAGGAATTAATTGGTAGAAACCAATCCCACTTTTTCCAATTAAAGGATAAATTTGAAATTTACTAGAGGATCAAAACTTGGAAGTCTGCCAAATTGAATGATCCTAGACTTAGGGGTATAGTTTTGGGAGTTAATAACTCATTAATTCAATACCCCATTTTGGATGTTCAAATAGGATTCAAAAGTCTGGATGATAAATTATTATCACTTAGAAATCTTCTTCAAATTGATTAAGACAATCACTAGGATCTTAAGGGCTTAGTAGTGACGCAAGCTAAATCAAATTTGGTTAAATGAGGATTAGAAAAGTGAATGTAAATAAAAAGTTGAACACCTTTGAAAGAAATAAAAAGTTGAACACCTTTGAAACACTACAAGCCCAAGATAGAACTAAAATTGACTAAATGTCTTAAAATACTAACTTGCCCCTTTTAATGGTCTTTACCCACGTAATTTTCAAATTGAGTGATAAATGATAATTACCTTACTCTTAGGGATAATTGAAACATCAATGTTCATTGAGCATTGGAGATATTTGTAGGATGAGTTATTAAGCAACGTAATAAGTTTAAATGAGCTGGAGGCTTTTCACCAGGCGGTGAGAGGGAAGCATGGACCTGCTTCTTTCTCCAGACCTGTTGGATACCTCAAAGGACTACTAAACTTAATATGTTTTGCTTAATGAAAATCATCCTTAATCAAACAGATAGGGACCCAACAAGATATGATTTAGGATTTGGTAGATCACCAGAATGTTATTTTTCTCACTTCATATAAATTGCCCTTACAAGCATTTTTGAGTTTCAGGTGGTGGAACGAAAAGACTCGTCAGGTACGCTTTTATAGTTTACAGTACCATCCTTTTTCTATACTTTCCACACTATACTTTCACGCTGATAAACCTGCATGTTAAACAACAATGTCACCTTGCATGAAAACCAAAACTCTAGGATAGCCGTAAAACCAAAATCAAAATTAAAATCAACCAAGATAAAAATTCACCGCCACTACATTCAAAATATAGGACAACTCAAAATTTATTCACAACCATCACACAAAACTATAACTGCAACTAAATTAGGATGTCTCTATCGGATGATCGGGGAATCCCTCAGAGGAGGTAACCTACGGTTGCTAACGAGGCTTCCCACGGTCTAAATGAAAGTTTGGAACTCATTAAGTTGAGTTTAGTAAATTCATTTGGACTAAGTGAATCTAATAGAAAATAGTGGTATCAAAATGAGGGAACCATAGGATCTAACTCGTGTCGCTCTAATCAACTTTAACATGCCCCATAAAATTTAAAGAACTACAACCATAAAGCCATCTGATTTTACAACATAACTTGACACACTAGAAAACTCAAACTCTTTAAGGTAAGGAGCTTGGAGTTAGCACTATGGGCAGCACGACCATCATCAACAATAAAAAATGTCTTCCTCAGCTAAACTAATTTTTTTCCTTAGATGTAAACAACTAAAGCTATAGGACTTCGAGGTCATTTGCTTATGCAACTTAAATCCTCACCTCATCTTTATGTCTTCGTACAACTATATTGTATAATATAAGCCCTAACTCGTCTTAGAATTCTGAGGTTATTTTTTGTCATGACCTAAATCCTCACATCTTCCAGGCTAGTTGTGGATCATGTCGGCACTATTTTTGGTGTGGGGTTTGCCCGTAAGAATCCGTCGGTCATCGGAATTGAAATCCTGTTCCCCGCTTCGGAAGCATGTTTTTTAAAAAAAAATTTAGTTTTGAAAAAGATGAAGTCAAACTGACCCCATAATTTTCATAGTTTAGATGAAAGAGCACTTTACCTCAAATCTTGTATCTATCCCGAAGGATGAACACAAGAATTGAGGGTGAGGCTCGATCAAATAAACTAAAGAAAGTTATGACATCTGTTTTGGTCTG
>NW_018217973.1:5849-8296 GCF_001263595.1 Phalaenopsis equestris | reverse complement strand
TGTGCCGCAATCAGAGATTCTTCACCCCTTCGTTGGGTCCCAAAGAGCATAGGGATGAAGCCTCTGGCTCTGGTGTAAGACCTATATATGATTTCGACCACAACTGATTTTGGGTATTGATTGAGAGCTATGGTAGAGGCTATTTCAAAGGGGGAATTGATGGGGGTTTGGCTTCCTTCATTGTTGTGAAGGTGTAGAGCCAATTTTTTTGAAGTTCGGTGTTGTGTAGGTTCGAATTGAAGTTTGTCCTGGTTTCGGGCAGGAATTCAAACTCAAAATTGGATTTTTGTGGTGGAATTGGGAGAGGGAAATGGATTGCAATGTGTTAAGGTTTGGAAAATGAGTTTGGTTGGTTTTAAACTCAACTCTAGTATCGGATATTGAGATCCGCACCTCTAAAAGTTTGATACAAACCATTGCAATAGAGAAATATCTAAAGCAATGCAGTATCAGATATTAAGATCCGTACATCTAAAAGTTTGATATGAACCACTGCAATAGAGAAATATCTAAAGGAATGCGGTATCGGATATTGAGATCCGCACCTCTAAAAGTTTGATACAAACCATTGCAATAGAGAAATATCTAAAGCAATGCAGTATCAGATATTAAGATCCGTACATCTAAAAGTTTGATATGAACCACTGCAATAGAGAAATATCTAAAGGAATGCGGTATCGGATATTGAGATCCGCACCTCTAAAAGTTTGATACAAACCATTGCAATAGAGAAATATCTAAAGCAATGCAGTATCAGATATTAAGATCCGTACATCTAAAAGTTTGATATGAACCACTGCAATAGAGAAATATCTAAAGGAATGCGGTATCGGATATTGAGATCCGCACCTCTAAAAGTTTGATACAAACCATTGCAATAGAGAAATATCTAAAGCAATGCAGTATCAGATATTAAGATCCGTACATCTAAAAGTTTGATATGAACCACTGCAATAGAGAAATATCTAAAGGAATGCGGTATCGGATATTGAGATCCGCACCTCTAAAAGTTTGATACAAACCATTGCAATAGAGAAATATCTAAAGCAATGCAGTATCAGATATTAAGATCCGTACATCTAAAAGTTTGATATGAACCACTGCAATAGAGAAATATCTAAAGGAATGCGGTATCGGATATTGAGATCCGCACCTCTAAAAGTTTGATACAAACCATTGCAATAGAGAAATATCTAAAGCAATGCAGTATCAGATATTAAGATCCGTACATCTAAAAGTTTGATATGAACCACTGCAATAGAGAAATATCTAAAGGAATGCGGTATCGGATATTGAGATCCGCACCTCTAAAAGTTTGATACAAACCATTGCAATAGAGAAATATCTAAAGCAATGCAGTATCAGATATTAAGATCCGTACATCTAAAAGTTTGATATGAACCACTGCAATAGAGAAATATCTAAAGGAATGCGGTATCGGATATTGAGATCCGCACCTCTAAAAGTTTGATACAAACCATTGCAATAGAGAAATATCTAAAGCAATGCAGTATCAGATATTAAGATCCGTACATCTAAAAGTTTGATATGAACCACTGCAATAGAGAAATATCTAAAGGAATGCGGTATCGGATATTGAGATCCGCACCTCTAAAAGTTTGATACAAACCATTGCAATAGAGAAATATCTAAAGCAATGCAGTATCAGATATTAAGATCCGTACATCTAAAAGTTTGATATGAACCACTGCAATAGAGAAATATCTAAAGGAATGCGGTATCGGATATTGAGATCCGCACCTCTAAAAGTTTGATACAAACCATTGCAATAGAGAAATATCTAAAGCAATGCAGTATCAGATATTAAGATCCGTACATCTAAAAGTTTGATATGAACCACTGCAATAGAGAAATATCTAAAGGAATGCGGTATCGGATATTGAGATCCGCACCTCTAAAAGTTTGATACAAACCATTGCAATAGAGAAATATCTAAAGCAATGCAGTATCAGATATTAAGATCCGTACATCTAAAAGTTTGATATGAACCACTGCAATAGAGAAATATCTAAAGGAATGCGGTATCGGATATTGAGATCCGCACCTCTAAAAGTTTGATACAAACCATTGCAATAGAGAAATATCTAAAGCAATGCAGTATCAGATATTAAGATCCGTACATCTAAAAGTTTGATATGAACCACTGCAATAGAGAAATATCTAAAGGAATGCGGTATCGGATATTGAGATCCGCACCTCGAAAAGTTTGATATGAACCACTGCAATAGAAAAATATCGAAAGAAATGCGGTATCAGATATTGAGATCCGTACCTCTAAAAGTTTGATATGAACCATTGCAATAGAGAAATATTTAAAGCAATGCGGTATCGGATATTGAGATCCATACCTCTAAAAGTTTGATATGAACCATTGCAACAAAGAAATATCTAAAGCAATGCGGTATCGGATATTGAAATCCGTACCT
>NW_018217973.1:0-5422 GCF_001263595.1 Phalaenopsis equestris | reverse complement strand
TGAAGTAATCACGTAATGACTATGTCATTTTACATTTGCATTATTAATTGTTTTTTGTTTTATTGTTTCAACAGTGTATTTGAAAACTTTCAAGAGAATGATAAATAGAGGAATTATGTTCAGGTGTCAGCCCTTAACATTTCGAGCAGTATTTGAAAACTTAGTACATCCCTGTTATGCACGGTTGTACTGAGCTACATTGTGGTTATCCTAATATTAATCACGTGGTTTTGCACAACCATTTTGCGCTAGTTGTATCGATGAAAAAACAGTTCAAAAATGGGTAATTATGTTAATCAAGAAATATTCACTAAGATACTCATTCAAATTCTTCCAGACAACAATGTCCTCATTCTTTATTACAACATCTAAAAACTTCTTATCACAAAATCATATTATTTTTTCCTTATTACAACTAAAAATTCCTTCGCCTAATTATATTCATCACCATCATGTAGCCAATGAATGGATTATTTGTGCTTGAAGATGGTCTGAATTCCTCTTAATGTGGATATACCATTGACATAAGATAGAAAAACTTGGAATAAAATTTAAAACTCTTGCAATGAGACCTTTGATAAATATTGAGGCATAGCAGAAAGAGTTGTAGTAGATGCCGTGAAACATTTGCGCATGGCAAAGAATGGGATTGTTGTCGATGTCTTTTCATGTTCTTCAACTATTATTTGCTTACCTTTATTTTTTTTTTTATAATAACATTGAGTCATTGAGAAAAAAAAAATTACAAAAAATGGAAAAATAATTAAAATAAGTTACAAAAGGAGCACAAGCTAAATTGTACTTATTAAGTCGATAACTTGTACTAAAACCTATGATATTTTCGAAGCAGTCTTAGTCAACCCTTGCCATGCCATTAGTCCAAAAAAAATCAGTCAGTCTATCTGACACATCGAATTAGACATCCCATGCAATCAAATTATCTTCAGCCCGTCTTTCCTTGAATAATTACATTAGAGCATTAGTATCCCCATTCTCAATTCTTGTTCTTTTATCTTTTTGTATATGATTATATGCATCTATTCGTAAAACCTAGATTCTCTATTCCTCCAACTTTCTCAACAAGATACGATAATGCATCATAAGTTCTAATTCCTACTTGTGTCATCGATTACAACACAACTGTTTTATTTTTGTTGATTTCCCGGTTGGCAAGGCTATTGAAGTGTCGTGGTTACCTATAAACTTATTTATGGTCCAATTAACTTGTAGATCAATGACAAATTTATCTAATCATTGCCTGACAACTAGTCCTAGTGTCTGATTTCTGGAACCTCACCCTAGTGCTTAAATTAGGTCCATTCTTAAAACCAGCCTTGAGCATAGAAAATCCTTTGATATTATATTTCTTGTACCTGGACAACAACATATATGATCCTTCCTTACACTGAATACAGAAAGAGTGGACATAAGAGCAATACAGACCATATGTTTCCTTCTTGTTGTGCACAAGTGTGCCTGAAAATTTTATTATAGTTGGTTCATAATTCTTATGATTGACGTTGTCACTTGCAAGTTCTAAGATATGGTGCTACAAATTCGGGATAAAATAAGTCAAAACAATCAATACAATATAGTTGTACAAGTAGTGATAAATCAATCAATCATGATGACAAAGAGAAGTAAAAATTAGAAATTCATACTTTTTATATACATTTTTTTTTAAGTTGAGATTTTTTACAACTGTTAGAACATTGTATCATTGGATTGTTCCCTTCGGTACAACCAAGTTGTATTGATTGTACTGAGATAAATCAGTACAACTAATACATGGTTGTACAAGTACTGATAAATCAACCAATCATGACGATGAGGAAAAACAGAAGTTAGAAATTCATATTTTCTATATACACTTTTTTTCATTTTTATGATTATTTACGACTAATAGAATATTCTATCATTGGATCGTTCCTTTCGGCACAATCAAGATAAATCAATACAACCAATACAACATGATTACACTAATAATGATAAATCAGTCAATCATGACAATGAGGATAAGCAAAAATTAGAAATTCATACTTTCTGTATAAAATTATATTTATTTCTATGTTAAGATTTTTTACAACTAATAAAACATTTTATCATTGGATCGTTCCTTTCGGTACAATCGTGTTGTATCAGTTGTACTGAGATAAATTAGTACAATTAATACAACAAGATTGTACAAGATAAAATTAGCCAAACCTAGCCACAGTGCTAAGCAAAAAAATAATAATAATAACTCATTCGTCGGCACACAATCAAAATAGTCTCATTCAAATATGAATTATTAAATATTACATAAATCAAACCGTTTCAATTAATAAGAAAATAAAGCTTATATATTAACAATCTAAACGAAATTTTGTTTCGAACATATCAATAAGTTCAAGTCTATAATTTTGTCACTAGAAAGAGAATCGTACATAATCTCAGTGTTGTTTAAGTTACCACTATGGTTGTTCTCTATCCTCACGGTTCTTCAAGAGTTTTGACAATGCAACAATTTTTTCTTAATTCCAGCAACGACAATAACTTTTAACTGATGTTCCACAAGGAAAAAATCTTTCATACCTAAACCCTAAAAGTTGAACGATCAAATGTTCTTATGTTACTATCAAATCATTGGCGCGTTCTTTTTTATGTTAAAAAGACACGACAATACCCTACGACGGGTCGAACTAGGCCACGTCGTTACTTAAGTCGTTTGTTACGAATTCTTTAGAATAAAATAATAATAATAATAATAACACTTATATTGTTTAGATTGAATTGCACATGTAATTCTATGTGCGTTATAGAGACAAAATATGTTTTATTAGTAAAACTTTTGAGATATCTAATTTAAATTACAAGATTTATTGTCTTTCCTCTTAAGACTTATAATATGAAATAATTTATTCCTAGAAAAAGTTATAAGGGATAAATTATTTCTTTAATATAAGGAGATATTTTAGTTTCATATATTAGGAATTATTTTTTTTTATTTTATATTATTTCATATTATCTCCTAATAATTAGTAAAAATTAATTATTGATATTTTATATTATTTCCTATTATCTTCTAATAATTAGTAAAAATTAATTATTGGAGATATCAGATGATATATTTTTCCTTTCATATCATTTCCTTTTTATTATTTTTCATATTATAGGATTTTTTAAGGGTTATTTATACCCCCGTTCATATGAATAAAAATATTCCGAAATATTCCACTCGCATTATTTAAAATTTTAATGGTATCAAAGCCTAATTTAGTCTTCTAGCCGTCGACCCTCCTGTGAGAATTGTCGGACTCCCTTCCTGCCATCCTCTGTGCAGGAAGGGAGGGGAATAAAGAATTTTTCTCGATCGAGAGAGGCGATTGTGGAGGAAAGTGGGATTCTGGCGACACTAACTCCATTTTCCAATTCGACGTTAACTCAACAACTCCACGGGGGAGATCCGCTCGGACCTCAATCTCAGCTTTGATCATTCGTATCCTCACACCAAGACTATCATCAAGATCATTTCAAGAAAATTCAGTAAACCAGCGAGGGTGTCACCAGCTATGCCGCCACCAGGAGATATCATTGTCATGGATCGGACAAGCCGTCCATTTCTCATGCAGTATTTTTTCTTCCATGCCCAAGCGTTAAGGGGAGCTGCGTTTCCAACATGACCTTCTCCAAGCAGTCATTAGAACCAGATACCTCTTTACATTCTTCTCTACATCCTGCAATTCCTGTAGCTTATGTTGCACCTCACTTTTTCCCTATGTAGGTGTCGTCAGTCGTCGGTGTCAATTCTGCAGCATTTGTTGTGCCTCAATTTTTTTCCTGCGTAGGTGTCTGATTCACTACACCATTACGATTTCAACGGTTTTCCCTACGCAGGCATTCAGGCAATTGCAGACTTGTATTTTCAGCAAACAACTGACATTATTTTCTCTTTCTAGTAGAAATTTTGGTTTGCTAATCAGATTTGTTTTTCTCTCCAGTGCAAATTACAGAGAATCTTCAGTTGAAATCCTAGTTTTCACTCTATGGTGGAAATCGTTGTCTCTCGCAGAACTGCACAGAGCACTGACTTCCTTGCGGGCATTCCCATGGTCGTTTTCCCTGTAGTTTTTTCAATCGCAGATCCTTCTTGCGTCAGTCGCAGATCCTTCTTGCTGGATCTTCCAGCCGTGGCCCTACCAATTTTCTTCCAGGACCGTCGAAGCACCTACCTATAGCGGGACCTATCCCTTGATGACTTTCTTGTTACTGGAACTCCCTCATGTAGCCCTTCATGCTAGTGAAATTCTCTCCTGAGGCCTTTCCTTCCATTTGAACTTCCTGCGGACATATCTACTGCCGACGGGACCTTCGGGCTTACTCCTGCAGCTGGTTCTCTCCCCTGCGGCCTTTCCCATCGTCAGACCTCCCTCATGCAACATTTCTCGCCATCAGATCTACATCAACAAATTTTCCCTGCATATTTTGGCCAGCTTGTCCATGGAAAGCACTGCTCTTTCCTGCAACATTATTGCAGCCTTCTCCGAGCACTACAACTTTCCTAAGCACTGTTGTTGGCCCTCTACAGCTTTCCTGCAACCCCCCTGTACCCTCATTGCAGCTTTCCTACAACCTCCCTGCAGCCTTCTTACAGCTTTCTTGCATCTTTCAGGCAACATTATTACAGCCTTCTTGTTGCTTTCATATAATTATTAGTCATCTGGTGACTTACAAATTCATCAATGTCTCGAAATTGAGCTTAGCCCTCATCTAGGCCACTCTCAGGATTCGACCACTCTCAGGCTTCGACATTCTCGGCTTCGGAGCTCTTAGGCTTCGACATCCTTAGGCTTCGTCACTCTCAGACCTCGGTATTCTCGGCTTCAACACTTACGGTTTGAGGATTGTTGGAGTTTCTTGTTGGCAAATTGATGATACATGTCAAGTCAGCATACTACAACCGATGTTTTCAAATTCAAGTTGAATATTGTTTTCAACCATGTTCAACTTGAGAGAGAGTGTTGAGATATCAAATTTAAATTACAAGATTTATTATTTTTCCTGTTAAGACTTATAATATGAAATAATTTATTCCTAGAAAAAGTTATAAGGAATAAATTATTTCTTTAATATAAGCTGATATTTTCGTTTCATATATTAGAAATTATTTGTTTTTATATTTTATATTATCTCATAATAATTAATAAGAATTAATTATTGGAGATATCAGATGATATATCTTTTCTTCCATATCATTTTCTTTTTATTATTTTTTCTATTATAGGATTCTTGTAAGGTTTATTTTTATCTCGTTCATATGAATAAAAATACTCTGAAGTATTCCACTTTGTTCCCCATTATTTAAAATTTCAACAAAAATTATCCTCTCACCTAAAAAAAATAAAAAATTTAACACTTCACAAAATTGAAATTATGAATATAG
>NW_018217972.1:152377-152633 GCF_001263595.1 Phalaenopsis equestris | reverse complement strand
AGACTACTCTGACCATAGGGAACTCATATGAATTTATGTAGAATTTTCTAAGCCACATATAATTTCTATAATTATTTCAATAGAAAATTCATAACAACTTAGAAAATTAAGATCTCTGTCTAGAGATCTCTTATGTCTTTGAAAAAATGCTCAAATTGTGCGTCTAGACAGAGGCTACAACATATAAAAATTTAGGGTCAAGGTGATAATCCAATATGAATGGAGAATTGAAAAACTCCTAACCCTAATTTATTTT
>NW_018217972.1:150779-151029 GCF_001263595.1 Phalaenopsis equestris | reverse complement strand
TGGCTGGCTTTAAACTCAACCCTAGAGTCTAAGATGAGTTAGGGTAAGGCTCATTTGACCATACCAAGCTCAATTGGTTTGGATTTGACCATAAGTCCAAAAAGGTGCATATGGCCAAATCTTATGTTTGGATTAGGTTAGGCATGTAAATAGGCCCAATTAAATATGGGATTTGGTGTAAGAGACCATGAGGAACAACTTTCATGAAGGGTGAAAGTCATTTTGAGATCAATTGGTTAATCAATTTGGT
>NW_018217972.1:140685-150707 GCF_001263595.1 Phalaenopsis equestris | reverse complement strand
TTGGGAATTTTTGGAATTTTTGGATTTTTGGGTCATGGAGGGGCATTTTGGTAATTTGGTCATTTTTGTCAGTTTTGGCAAATTTGGATGTATTCAAAGTGTTTGGAATGAGTTTTGATCAGTTTTGGGTATTTGGCAAAATTTGGGAATTTTTGCCAAATTTGGGTTCCAAGGGCAGTTAGGTAATTTGGAGGTGTCTAGGGCAAAAGACCCAAGAGGAGCATTTCAAGTAGAATTGGATAAATATCCATTCTAAATGAACCATGGATCAATGAAATCCCCATTTTGGGCTCTCATGTATTGATCTTAGCCAGGGTATTGTGGGGGTATGGTATACCTTAACTCGAAATCAACACCTAGGGTCAATCCTAAGGCCAAGTAGTCCTATAGGAACTCTCCTTGAGTTCCCTCATAATGATGTTACCTACTAAGTGATAGAGGTTAAGATCAATATATGAAATTTCAAGTTGAGTAAAGAGAAGAGTTTTAAATTTCTAACGGTGAGGATATCTTTTCTAGTTTTTTAAGACTAGTCAGTAGGAAAGTCCTATGGCTAGACCTAGGCTACTAAAGAAGTTTCTAGACCTCAACCAAAAGTGAGGTCAACATAACGTCAAGTAGAATATTCAAACTATAAAATTTAAGTAGGCAAAATAAATCTAAAGTAAATTTAATGTTTGCTAAATGAAATGCAATTAAAAGAACTAAGTTAACTAGACTAATTGCTAAACTTTAAAAGTAAACTTATATAGACTAAATAAAGTTTTGAAACAAAGAGTTCAAATTAAAGAAAGCATTCTTCCCATGTACAATGAGTTTATGGCGTTTGAAGAAATTAAAATAATTTAAAATAAAAATAAAGAAATTAAAATAATTTAAAATACATATAAAATTATATTGTGTCAAATATGAGCAATCCTATTCTTTATCCTCTGAGAGTGCATAAAGAACATTAACTAATCCAGAATTTGGTATCTAAATCCGTGTTTAGGTTGAGGTGATACTGACTGCCACTTTAGAGCTCTCACTTCTCCCTCACCTGAGGGCTAACAATCTCGATTTAATTTCCAAGCTACTGCTCCAACTTGGGGATTTTAATATGTCACCTTAAATCTCCAATTCTGAATCTCTCAAAGTATATTTCTCTATTTATTTGCACGCAACCCCATGGATTACATTCTCACCCATGAAATTGAATGTGACACTTACCTTGTTGTAGAAAGCATAGCCCTTTCGGATCGTATGTTTCTCAACAAATTTTAACCTTTCAATTGCCCACATCAAAAATAAATGAAGATCAAAGTTTGAATCATCACAATCTATTGATATTTAAAACCTTATAAAATAAAACTAATTTTTCACAAAATCATATCTCATTGTAGGGAGAAGGATAAAGAAAACTACTCTGAATTCATGAGAATGATATGACAAAACACGGATTAATGATATGACAAAACACGCAAAACACGGATTTCATATATAAAACTAAGTTTACAAAATAAAGAAAGAAAATAACACAACTTATCTCACACTCCTTCTCAAGAAAATCCTTAGAAGTTCCCTCTAAGCATTTTTTTTTCTTTTCAATCACACTCAATTCTCTCTTAGAAGTGTAATGAAAAAGAAATCTCTCACATTCTCTCTCCTCTTACAACCCTAGAATAAAATTTTCTCTTCTCTAAGACTTCTCTCTCACGCCAAAACCTTCCTCTCAATCTCATGACCCCACTCTCTTCTTTAAACTCCTCTCCTTTTTAATTATGGCTAGCCTCTTTGAAAAGGAATTCAAAATTCCCTCCAATTTTCACCCAAAAAGTCGCACATTTTAACACCAAGAGACAAGTTCCTTCATCCAAGAGACATATCTCTTCATTAAAGAGCATTTCCAAAGTGGTAGATGAATTGAATCACTCCATGGGATGTTTAAATTATTTGAAGCTTTTAAAAACTACTCAAAAATAGTCACGAACATCGTTCCTCCATCTTAATTCATCTCTAGCACTTCTAGCACAAGTTTTAGAGCCTCTAGCGCCAGCCTAATGAAGTTTGTGCTATTCTCTGGATTATGGCACCTCTAGCACCAAGTCTATCGCTTTTGGCTCCGTTTCTCTGAAAAATGGCACCTCTGGCCCAGCTCTATGGAAAATGGCGCCTCTGACATCCGTTCTGGTGCCTTTGGAGCCAGAATCATGAAAATCTCTATTTTGGCTCCAAATTTCCTCCTTTTTGGCTCCAAATTTCCTCCTCTATTTTGGCTCCAAATTTCCTCCTTTTTGCTCCAAATGCCTAAAATTGATATACCTACAACAAAAACATGAAAATACCTTTCTTTAAAGTGCAAATTTACCAAAATAAACATAAAATAGTATATTATTTTGTTGTATCAATCCCCTACTTCTCTTTCTGTTGGATTCTAAAAATAATCACTTCTATTTGATCCACTCACATTTGGTTTTCCATGTCCTATCTTGAACAATAAACTTTGTATTCTTGAAGATAAACAGCTCTGGTCATTATCGAGAGTTTTCTTAAGTGACTTTCAGTTACTTAAGAAGTAATTAACTATAGAGGTTTGCCTCTATAGGGAACTAAGAAACCAGATAATATAAACCCTGTCTAACCCTTGTATTAGATAAGGGAACTTGTTGAGCAACATATAAAAAAGGTTTACAGACCAAACAAATGTCATAAACTCCTTTAATTTATTTAATCAAGCCTGCTGACAAGTAATGTGCTTGTCCTTCGAAATAGGTATATTGTTTTTGGTGTTATGCTCGATTATTTAAACTATTAAATATATGGGATCTGCTTGGTTTCACATTTTTCAAAATTAAAATACTAATTTTTAAAAATAAAAAATTACATATATATACATTAAATTAAAGCTAATTTAGGTTTTTCAACTGCTTTCAAAAATCCCAGCAAATAGAAAACTATAAGGGAAGCATTGTAGCATTGCAGGGAGGATTTGGATTCATTGTTTGAGGAACTTTTCAACTTTTCAGATGAGAAAAGCTAAGTCTCATGTTTTCATTTGTCTTGTACTTGTTGTAAACAAATATTCAGTGTATTTGTTTTGTGAAATTATGATGATTTCCATTGTAATCTTCATGTTTTGTGAGTAGATTTCCTTTACTTTTCACTTGTGATGAATATGTATGATTTGTATGATGTGTTGAATGCTTTAAAATTAGATTTTAATACTAATGTGATGATATTTCCTTCTATGCTTCATTTACTTTTTGTATTGGTCATATAAATTGTTAAATTTATTGTGAACCCATTAGGACTCGGAGGAAGAGCTATGACATGAACAACAAGGGAGATCATATTGAACTAATTGATGAAAAATAAGTAGTTTATAGAGCAATGCAAATAGATATGGAGATAATTTTATATGGGTATATGATACACCCAAAAATGTGCACTTTTATGTATACATTTTATGCTTAAATTTGGTGATATTGAGCTTTAAAGAAAGGTATTTTGATGATTTATTGCAGGTATAATGATTTTAAGCATTTGAAGCAAAAAGGAGCAAAATGGAAGAAATTTGGAGTTAAACTTCAAATTTTCAACATACTAGCACTAAAGGCAACATATTACAAAAAAGAGGCGCCAGAAGCTCCAGAATCCAAAGAGGAGCATTGAACTCCAGTAAATAGGCGCCTGAACAAGCACAAGAGGTGCCAGAGATGGATTTAGACAAATTGTTGGTGGTTACTGACTATTTTTGAGATGTTATAGAAGGCTCTAAGTAAGGCAAACACCCCATGGAGTGGTTCAATGCATGTAAACATTTGGGAAAGACTCTTGAATGAAAAGATATGTCATTTGGATGAAGGGATTTATCTCTTAAGGTGAAGAGGTGTGTCTCTTAGGAAAATGAGGGAATTTTTTAATTTCTTTGGAGAAGAGGGGCTGGCGCCACTCTTAAGAAGTTATGTGAGATCTTTTTGTGGTGTGGTGTGTAGACTCTTTGGAGAAGGAGAGGATTTTATTCTAAAGTTTTAAGAGAAGAGGGAAGGTGAGAAAATTCTTCTTCATTACACTTCTAAGAGATGATTGAGTGTGATTGTAAAGAAAAAAAGTGCTTAAAGAAAACTTCAAGGGATTTGTTTGAGGAGGAGTGCGAGATACGTTATGTTCTTTCCTTTCTTTGTTTTGTAAATTTGTTTATATATATAAAATCAATGTTTTCTCGTATCATCCTCATGAATTCTGAGTAGTCTTCTATGTCCTTCTCCCTACAATGAGACATGGTTTTGTAAAAAAATTAATATTTTTGTGCAAGGTTTTAACTTTAAATAAATTGTGTTTATTCAAACTTACATCTTAATTTACTTTTTATCTGACAAATTGAAATGTTAAAATTTGTTAAGAAACATAAGATCTGAAAGGGCTATGCTTTCTATACCATAGTGAGAGTCACATTTAATTTCATGGATGAGAATGTAGTACATGGGGCTACATTCAATTTCATGGATGAGAATGTAGTACATGGGGCTAAATGCAAATAAATAGGAACATATATTTTGATGGATGTAGAATTGAAGATTTTAGGGTGACAGACTAAAATCCCCAATTTGGTCTAGTTGTTTGGAAACTAAAGTGAGATGTTAACCCTCAGTCAAGAGGGAAGTGAGAGTCATTATCCTCCCAGCCTAACCACAAATATTACATACCAAACTCTGGATTAACTAATGTTCTTAATGTACTCGACAGATGGTAAAGAATATGATTGCTCCTATTAGGCAAAATATAATTTTATATAATTTTAAATGATTTTAATTACTTCACTAACCAAAAACTCATTATAAAGGGGAATGTTGTTTTCTTAAATTTAAACTCTTAGTTACAAAACTTTGTTTAGTCTCAATAAATTTTGCTTTAAAGTTTAAAAAATAGCTTAGTTAACTTAGTTCTTTTAGCTATGTTTCATTAGCATGCATTAAATTTACTTTTGACTTGTTTTTCTTACTTAAATTTTTATAGTTTGAATATTTTGTTTTATGTTATAACCATAAAAATTTACACCTCCCTGTGGGATCGATCCTTAGGACTCTAGAGTCATTTATTACTTGAGCGTACATATATTTGTGAATTACTAGGTTTGACACCTTAAAAAATTTAAAATATAAAACTATTTATACATAAGTGATTTTTATTGTGATTGATCTGCATATTTACTAATTATGTTGTCGTGTGTGTTATAGTAGTGAAAGATACTTACATCGCATATAATATTGGGGTTTCTAGGGTGACAGGCAGAAACACTTACCAAGTTAAACTAAACTTTTTTACGCACTCAAAAGAGGGTAAACATGATATATGCTTCTATTTGTCACTAGTCATATTAGCAATTCTTGGTATTTTATTCTACAATCCATTTAGACAATCACAAGACAAATGTAGCTTTTATATCTTGAAATTCATCAAACCAATTGATATAGTTAGGTTTAGCTTTAGATTTTGTGTTGTATTTTAGGAGTAATTGTTAGGGAATTTTAATTTTCATTCCAAACTAAGACCTTTTTTGTAGTAGACTAGAACTTCGCATTAAGGACTCGTTAACTACATCCCTATGGGATCGACAATCAAGACTCAATAGAGCTCTATATTATTAAAACGATGCGTATACTTGTGCGAGAAACCCTAATGAGTAATAATACCTAATTTTAATAAATTAATTTACAAGTGAATGGATCAAGTTTTCGATCTCATTACTAGGACTACATTATTTTTATAATCGCTCTGGCGGATCACTACTCTTTGGCTCGGCCAAGTGGACTTGGTAAGACTTCAACGAGCCTTGCAAGTCGACTAGATCTGAGGGATGTTGTTTGTGGGCTATGTTTTTGAAGTTTTGGTGAATTCCAAGTTGGGGAGAAAACGACTTGATTTGTGTTGTCAGTAAGCTATATCCACATATGTTGCTGGTCAGCTGGTGTTCTACTCGTCGAGCGGTTGATAGGACTGATTTAATCGGTTAAGTCTTGTTGGTTGGTTCGTATAGTTTGATCATTCGACCCTTGGTCTCCACAGAAGAACTTTTATCGGCAGAGCGAAACTAGGAAATTAGACAGAGAGTGAATCACCGTAATCTGATATATAGTCTTCTCTTATTCAAAGAGGACTTGATGGGATGGCTACAGGTTTTTTTTTAATACAATCATTGAACTAAGACAATTAGATCCTTCCTCAAGTTTGATTTCCAAAAAAAGTTAGGTTAACAAAAACATGTCTTGTGACGTGGTGAGCCCCTTGGCTCGTGCCACATACGCATCCTTATAACAGTTGGTTTTGAGTCAAGTTCATTTGGTTGGGCTTCTGGGTTCTCCAGGTTTATTGCTGGTTGGTACACCCTTTCATATTCTCTATCTTCTAGACCATCAGATCTCAATGAAATTCATGCTAGCATAATTTACGTATATATATTGTTAGGGAGAAAGAAATGCAACCCATTGTATCTTAGCTTGCTACCGACCACCATCACTCTATGTTTATCGTTGAAGAAATTTCATCATTCTTTCCTTTGCTTTCCTTTGCTAACTCAAAGCACTAAATTAGTCTTCCTTTTTCAGAGGTGATAGAGAAATTCAAAACTTTTTCTTAGAAGTGAGAAGCATATTTACCAGCTAATCAACAATCATTTCTAGACATAAACTTGGTCACTCCGAGCATAACTTGATAAGTAAGCAACCTCAAATAAGATCACTTATGAGCAATGATTTTACCCACCCTAAAATTCATAACTCCCGCTTTGTCTCTCTCTGTCTCTCTCTATGGCTTTTGAGACTAATTTAAAACACAATTTAATTGTGCTTTGTCTCTCTCTCTCTCTCTCTCTCTCTCTCTATGGCTTTTGAGACTAATTTAAATCACAATTTAATTTTTAAGAAACTAGGCAAATTATTTCCATTAAGAACTATTCTCACAAAGTGTTTCATTTGAAAGTTTATTAAAATTTTGGTTTTCACTCTAATAAATACTTCTCATCACTTACATCATTAAGCTCTTCCCAAATCATCAATCATCGATGCATTTTTAATAGAAACTTTTATCCAACATGTTACAATAATTGAATTCGAATTTCTTATTCATCTATCTACGCAGTTAGCGGTAGAGAGTCTTTAAAGACTCATTATTCCGTCACGTGCGTTTCTTTTAAATCGATTAGATGATTTCATCAACAGATGATGCCATGATTGCTAAGATTATTCAATAAAGATAATCATAAAATTTCATTCACGTGGACAACGGCAACATCTTAAATACGGCAGTAAAAGTTGGAACCTGTTCTCTACTTTGAATAATGCTAGCCTAGAATAAAAGCATAACTTTTGACACATCTAATTATATCTGAAGCATTACGCAGACAATTTCTGACTATGCCTTCCAAAAAAGGCGAGAAAAATTTGTGTACTTTTTGCGTACGTCAGGGAAGTTATTCAGAAGATATTAGTGAATACTTTCTTATTATACCTGCAGTAAACTCCCTGTAACCTCTGTGTACCTTCTACTAAGTTCCGCGTTTCTATTTTTATATATTTATAGATTACAAGTAGGTTACAGAAATATTACATAACCAAGATATAACCCCCAAATACCATCTCCATGAGACATAATTTCTCTTAAAAAGGCGCAGGTCTTGCACGTCAAATTCTCCCTCTAAAAAAAAAAAGCCAGTAAGTAAACAAATCTTACAATTATTTAATAAAACTAAGTTCGCGGAAACCCTACATCACACGAAAGCAGGCAGACTTTTGAATGCATACTATTTGCTTTAGTTCGTGTTAATCTTATCATTTATTCTGCCCTCATCCACAGAGCTGTGGGGGCCAGCTTTAATTTTTTTTTTAATTAAATGATGAGCATTATATTTAATAAAACTAACCTCTCAAATTCTGCCATTGCGGACGCAAGCCTTTTTTTTAATGAATATACTTTAATCCACATATGGAATTTAAGAGACTTTAAAATGTTATGGTTTCTATGCATTTATGATTTTTGTTGTTTAAAATGAGGATGCATTTTATGCAAATCAATTCGAAACAGAAAAGGAAGCATTTGAATGCATGGGAAACACTTTCCAAAAAAATGTAAATATAGCCAAACAAAAAAGTTTACATTTTGTCCCTTTTTTTATGAAATGGGATGGGGACTAAACACGTGTCTAAATGAAGAGAAATTTTTCAATGCGGAATACTTATGTAGCTCTATCTGCGGACTTCCAGTAATGTATCGCCACGTGGAGTGAACCAAAATTTACTGATTTCAGTCGATAGAGTCAGAGTGTCTTATGTATATAAAATGTCTAAAATGTCCTGTATCGCCTCTATTAAAATAGTAGTAGATATGTAATTTTATATATTGTACCTCGAACTTTATAAACACGATAATCGTTTTAAGTGTACATACCAATCACCAATTTGAATTATTATGCATTATTGTGCACTTTCATGTATCTCTCTCCCTCTCTCATGTCTTATACATTATTCGTAGAATGTGATTGTCACACAGAACATTAAGTCAACAAAATGAAAATGAAATGGTGAGATTTTTTTTTGTCGAGCTTAAGGGTTTATTTAAAACAGCTGTAGCTATTCCAGCTTCTACGAGCAAATAAAGCTTTAAAGTCTCTCTCTCTCTCTCACACACACACACACATAGAATTAAGAAAATAAGCAGCGGCCACTTGTCTACGAGCAAATAAAGCTTTAAAGTCTCTCTCTCTCTCTCTCTCTCTCACACACACACATAGAATTAAGAAAACAAGCAGCGGCCACTTGTAGCATTCTCTGTTTCATGCGTCCAAAACCATTTATGCTTAAATATTTACGTACTCTGAAAGCTGTTATTAAAATATAAGTACATAATGCTGACGAATCAGCTGCCGACACCACCCTACACATCTCCAAACGAATCTCCCGCTGCAAAAACCCGGCCCATCCGAATCCCAACACTCCATCCCCTTCACCATAACATGCGGCCGCTTCCTACAAACAAAACCAGCACCCACCGCACGATTCACTGTCCCTCAAAATCAACGGCCAAAAGTTTCCCGTCATTTTCCGCACGTGTCTAAAATAATCGTTGAAAGTTGGACGCCAAAAGCCCAACTCCCAAACAGTTCACGCGCATCCACAGAGACCCCTGCAAGTGGGGCCCACACAGGAATTCCGCGAAACAGCCCGCGCGGTCAAAATCCACGTGTTGGTGAAGTCTCCCAAAGTCGGCTAATGTCATCCCATGTTGAAGTCCGGCAGCCCTCGTGGCGGGCGCCCGAGCCCGGAGCGGCGGGTTGGGCCGCTCGGCGGGCCCGCGATGGCGAAAGAACCCAATCCAAAAACCTTGACGTAAGCCGTGACACAAGCCCAGTTGCGAGCTTATCGCTTATCGGCACGCTCAGCCAGTGCTTTACTGCCACGTGGACCAGCTGAGTACGGCAAAAACGGAAGCGTGCGGTCACGCCCACGTGTGCTTCTGGAAATTCACCGCCCCCGGTAACACGTGTCAGTTCCTCTATGTCATCACCATCCGATCGCGAGCCTATAAATCGTGCCTTGCGCTTAGGTTATTAAGTTTCAAGCTTCGAGTCCTCTGATATAGCGAAGAGATTAGAGATAAGATCGAAGAATAAAAGTTAAGTCCCGGAATTTTTCCAACTAGAAAGAAAAGGGAGTAGAAATGAACGGCGGAGATCTGCAGCTGCCGCCGGGATTCCGATTCCACCCGACCGACGACGAGCTTGTGGTGCACTACCTGTGCCGAAAGTGCGCTGGACTTCCAATTGCTGTGCCGATCATTGCCGAGCTAGATCTCTACAAGTTCGACCCATGGCATCTCCCAGGCAAGCCTTCAATTCTACGCATACCAATTTGAGGAACAAATTTTTATTGTAAAAACTTTAAATTTGGCGTAAACCCTCTAAAATCTGATTATTTTAATCCAATTTCTATGTCAATTAAATTGTAATTTGAGAAATTGACACGGTTTTTTGCAATTGTGTTGGCAGGAAG
>NW_018217972.1:135863-140675 GCF_001263595.1 Phalaenopsis equestris | reverse complement strand
GAGCGTTGTATGGAGAGAAGGAATGGTACTTCTTTTCCCCGCGCGAACGAAAGTACCCGAACGGGTCGAGGCCAAACCGGGCGGCAGGTTCGGGGTACTGGAAAGCGACCGGTGCCGATAAGCCGATCGGGTCTCCCAAAGCGGTGGCAATCAAGAAGGCGCTCGTGTTCTACGCGGGCAAAGCGCCCAAGGGAGAGAAGTCCAATTGGATCATGCACGAGTACAGGCTCGCCGACGTCGACCGCTCCGCACGCAGAAAAAATAGCCTGCGGGTGCGTTCCTCTCCTCCAAAAATTATTGCGTGTTTGTGTTCGATCATGACCGTCCTACTTTAAAATAAAAAAATATATTTTTGTGGTCCAGATCAAAACTTCTGTTCTGCTGTTCTGCTGACGATTGATCTTTGTCGCGTTTATCTTGCAGCTGGACGATTGGGTTCTGTGCCGCATATACAACAAAAAGGGCGGCGCGATAGAGAAGCATGGCGGAGCGGGGGAGGACCGGAAATCGTCGGTGGGGAGGATTTTCCGGCAGCCAGCGACGCCGGAGACGCCGGAACAGAAGCCGGAGATCGTGCTCCAGATGTCGGCTCCAACGACGCAGCAGCAACAGCAGTATACGGATCTGTTATACTTGGATACGTCGGAATCGCTTCCCAGGCTTCATGCGGATTCGAGCTGCTCGGAGCACGTGCTGTCTCCGGACTTCACGTGCGAGCGAGAGGTGCAAAGCCAGCCCAAGTGGGGGGAGCTGGAGAGAGCCCTCGGACTTGGAATTAATAACAACGATGCCACTGCCGGCGGCGGAGGGTTCTCGATGGATGACGGGATGTTCTCGCCGTTGCTGCGGGGGAACTCGTTTCAGGATGTGATGATGTATCTACAGAAGCCATTCTAGATAAATGGAAGGAGACGACACATAAGAGGAAAATTTATTCCATATGGTGATCTCTGCCCAAAATACATATTTGTTGTGATGAACGGTGGAGATTGGTCATCGTATGCATTTCTGCATACGGTATTTGTATGGAATAATTTTTTCGTAAGAAGTGAGTTTAGGGAAGTGTGCCCGCGGTTTAGGCCGCGGTCCGGTCCGGTTCGGGGTTTACTCAGGCGAGCCACCGGGGTTTGTGTGGTGGCGATGAAACCGAGTGGATTTGGGTTGAGGTCTACGCGGAGTTGGGGTTGGTCTGGTTTAGGAGGATTTTATGTTTGTAAATTGGCTAAATTTTGTGTAGCTAAAAGGATTAAACCGAATCATATTACTAGATTTAAGTATTACAATGAAGTTTAGAATTTGGGTCCTACTTGGTTTATATATATATTTTAAGGATTTTTATGAGGTTGGATTTATTGAAGTTTGGGTTTGTTGGCATTTTGGCAGAATGGTTCTATTATATTTTTCGTATTTATGGGTTTGAGAAGCAAGAGGAGGCTTGTGACAAGTAATGGTACTAATGTCATGTTACATGGTTTTAGAAAACTTGAAATTCAGAAATTGCATGGTTATTTTTCATCAATATGGCCATCGAATGAATTGTGGATTCAAGGAAACAAAAAGTTTAGCCCAATCATAGGAAACTTAAAAAAGGTTTAGTTTAATTAGTTGTTTAATTTTTTATTTTGCACAAACAATTCTTACCTTTAAAATTATTGACTATAGAAAATGTTTAAAAATTAAAATTTCAATGGAGTTCAAATTTTTAGATATTGTTAGAATTGATTTTATTAGGATATGAGTTAATAATTATTTAAATGAAATCATGAGATTGATTAATTTAATACTTGATATGGTTTTCAAAGTAAGGGTTGGCCCTTGCATTCCCTTCTTTCAAATGAACAACTCAAAGAAGATCTTTTTTTTTTTTTTAATAAAATGTAGGTTTTTTGGAGGGAAAATAGTTATTCGTATTTAATTTCAGAGAAAATGATTATAAGATAAATAAATAACAATGACCCACATTAGGAAACTAATAAAATCAATAATAACTCCATATGATAAAAGAAAACAAGAATTTTGACATATTAATAATTCTAACTTCTAGAAATAGAGAATACTAATAAAAGAATATGGTAAAATTAAAATCCCCCTCCCCCCAAGTTGGAACTTTTATATCTATCATGCCCAACTTGTTTATAAGGAGCTCAAAATTAGGCCTGAACTGTCCTTTGGTGAAGATATTTGCTATTTGTTGAGTAGTGTGGATAAATGACATTCACATAGCTCCACAATCAATCTTCTCTTTTCTGAAGTGCTTGTTAATCTCCACAAGGCATGTGTGATCCTGCTGCACTAGATTTTTTGTAATGCTTATGGTTGTTTTATTGTCACATTGTAACTTCATTGGCATACTTATTAGAATCTATAAGTTTTCAAGAATTCTTTTCAACCATAAAATCTCACATACTTCATAAGTCATAACAGTATATTATGCCTCGACACTACTCATTGTACCACATGATGTTTCTTATTTTGTTATGTAACCAAATTTCCCCACACAGGTACAATATGTAGAAGTTGATCTCCTATCAATAACTAAGCATGCCCAATCTACATCAGTGTATGCATTTATGCACTTTAGTGTGGAGCCTTTTCCTAGTGTACCTTTTAGTTATCTAAGAATTATGTTGACTGCTTTAATGTGTTTTTCATAGGGTGAATGCATAAATTTATTTACAAAACTCACAACAAACTAAATGGCAGGATGTGTATGTGAAAAGTATATGAACTTCCCCACCAATTTTTTATACTTAACTGTAATCATCTTCCTTCTAATCTCCCGGTTTCTAATTGGAATCAATTGGAGTGTCTACATATTGACACCCACTCATCCAAGTTTCCTTGAGGATCAAGAAGATACTTCTGTTGGGAGACAATAATTTCTTTCAACCTCCATGGCAAAGAAATAACTCATAGACCTTAAGTCCTTGGTTCCAAAAACAGATGATAGAGAAGTCCTCAAATGGTTCATCTCATATGCATCATTTATTATGAGAATAATATCATCCACATACAAAAATAGTATAGTTATTCTCCCATCATTTGAATGTCTGAAGAACATTATATGATCTCTCTGCCTTTGAATTTATCCCTGAATCTTAATAACATCAACGAGCCCATATCCCACTAAATGGATTTGCTACATGAATCCTTTTTTTCAATCATGTACTATTGAGCCAAATTTTAATTTAAATCTAATTATTTAATATCATGTTACATACAACATTCCCAAGTCATTTTAGGTCAACCTCTATCTATCTTAACATAAGTTGAAACTAAAACATCTACTCTCCTAATTGAATCATCAAATGATGGACATTTATTGTGACCAAACCATCTAATATGACTCTTTAATCTTGTATGTCACTGAAGCAACACCAACCCTTTCACGGATATATTCGTTTCGCATTTTGTCTATGGGTTTGAAGCCACTCATCCACCTAAGAATTCTAATCTCGAAAACTTATTTTTACGTTTTTCTTTTATAGGCCAACATTTTGCACCATAAGGCATTGCAAGTCTCACAACCATCTTATAAAATCTTCCTTTTTAAGTGTAAATGATGATTTCCTATCACACAATATGCTTGATGAAATCCTCTACTTCAACCATCCAACTTGAATTCTACTAATAACATCCTCATCTATATTGCCATCACTTTGAACAATAGACATAAGATATCTAAACATTCACTCTTTTTAATAATTTGATCACACATTATTACAAATCTATCACTATATCTACTACTGGTACTAAAAGCACATTCTATGTATTCAATTTTAGATCTACTCAAACGAAGGCCTTTAAACTCTAAAGTTAACCTCAATAATTTAAGTTTTTCCCAAACCCTTTCTCTAGTCTTATCCAAAAGAAAGATATCATCATCAAAAAGCATAAACCAAGGTGCATCCTCCTGTGAATGTCTAGTAAGAGCATCAATAACTAAACCATAAAAAATCAGCTTAAAGTTGATCTCTGATGTAATCCAACTAAAATAATTTATACTTGATCAATCATCCTTCTGTTCGAACACAAGTAACAGCTCTAGTATACATTTATTTAATAATATGAATATAAGTCCTACAACACCTTTTTTTCTAGAATTCTCCAAAGAACTTTTAGAACCATATCATCAAGTTTTTTTCTAATCAACAAATATCATCTGTAGATCATCCTTACTCTGTCTGTAGTTTTTCAACAAAATTCTCAGTAAATGAATAGCTTCCATAGTAGATTTGTCTGACATAAATCCAAACTGATTTTAAGAAATCTCTGTATTATGTATTAACTTATGTTCAATTATCCTCTATCATAATGTTAATGTATAGTACATTAACTTAATTTCTCTATAATTTATACGCTCTTGTGCATCCCCTTTATTCTTAAAAATAGAGACTAAAATACTCTTCCTCCACTCTTATAATATCCTTTTATTTTTTAAAATAATACTAAAAAGTGTAGTAAACTAAGAAATCCCTAAATCTCATAAATAATTCCACACCACTATTGGGATACCATCAGATTCTATTAATTTTTCACCCTTCATTTTCATAAGTCTTTTCAACTTTTTCCTCACTGATGCAATTTGAAAGTGTATATATATATATATATATATATATCATTAATGTTATTTAGATTAGTAAAGTGAATCATATTTTCAAAATCTTCATTAAAAAGTTTATAAAAAATTCTCACCCACTTATGTTGAATACCCTCATAAAAAAAAACACTTTTTAATTTTCATCTTTAGTACATTTTACTTGAATTAAATCTTTACGTTTTTTATCTCTTTATATGACTACTTTATATATA
>NW_018217972.1:131883-135667 GCF_001263595.1 Phalaenopsis equestris | reverse complement strand
TATATATATATAAGGGATGGCCAGAGGCTGTAATACGAGCCTCCAATCACCCCTAATGTGTCTAACAATTCGAGTACCATGTTCTTAAGGCCAACTTGCCAAAGAGGATTCAAACCCCCGACCTGAGGGATCTTATACCATAGATGCCAACCAACAGGCCAGGGTACACAACACTCTCTTTCTCTCTCTCTCTCTCTCTATGTGTGTGTGTGTGTGTGTGTGTGTGTGTGTGTGTGTGCGCGTGTGCGGCAAGCCGTGGCCTGTTGGTTGGCGGGGTTCACTGTAAGTCCCCTCAGTTCTAGCATTAGCTTCTTCATGAAGATCCAAAATTGTAAGATCTTAAGATCTTAAAGTTCCAAAATCTTTCATAACATTTTATCTCTTCTTAAGATTTTATCTCTCATAGCATTAGCTTCTTCATGAAGATCCAAAATCTTATACCCCTTTTGGTTAGAAGCATAACCAACAAGCACATATTTTTTAGCTCAGGGTTCAAGTTTTTTTAAATTATGAAGGTGAACGAAAGTAGTATACCCAAACATCTATAGAGGTAGAGAAGATGAAAGATGATTCTTTGGAAGTTTTTTTCTTAACATTAACTTTATTAAGTGTTTTTTTTATTTGAAATATAATAGTAAAAATGGTTTCATCCTAAAGATATTTAGGCCCCGTTTGGGGAGTCGGTAGGCCAGCGACGCGGCGAGCAGACATGATTTAATATTATTTGGGGCGGTGTTTTACGCCTGTCGCAGAGCATTTCTCATAAAATGCGGGTCGCGGGGTGAACTCGGGCTAGGGGTCAAACATTATTTTCTACGCTGATGCCCTTCTTTATTTCGCGATTCACTCTAACCCTCAGCCCGAACTCGTCTATGATCTCGCGCGAAGCTGCGATCTCATGCTTCCACTTCTCCTTCTCTCTTCGGCTCCCATTACCAGTTCATCTCCTCTCTTTTGTTCCCTAACGGTAAGCAGTTCATTTATTTTTTTGAAAAGGATTTCAGTAACTGTGAAATGAAAGATTTGGGTGAGTTTTTTGGAGGCAATTATCCATGTGAATGCTTGTTCTTTGGATACTTTGATGTTACATTTGTAAATACTTAAGAATTCGGTGGTATGGATGTGAATGCATATTATTTGCCATATTGTCCATCCAAGATTCGTCAAAGGTAGAAAATTTTATGTTCAGGCTTAGTGTAAATTCGTGTCATAGCACGACACAATGATACCAAAAGATAGAAAAGCTCCATGTAAGTTATCCATCAAATTGTAAGAGTATTATATTCTATGTGTATAAATATGAAAGTTTTGGTGTGAGATATGTAGAATACATTAGTGTTTTGTGATATGCATGTAAAAAAATTGTTTTGTTGTAGCTTTGGTGGTGTGTTTGCTTTTGGTTAAGAACTCGATCTTATTTTACCAGGATTGTATTGGAGAAATTGATGGAATACACGTTGACGCACATGTTCCAAATAAAGAGAAGGTCGCATTCATAGGCAGTTGTGGGAGCCTGATGAAAAAATGTCATAGTCTTATGTATTTCACTTTTGTCATGGCAGGTTGAGAGGGCAGTGCACATGACAATAGAATGTAGAAAGCTGCGATGCAGAATGCCCCTTACAACTTCTCACATCCTTCTGCAGGTACACTTGAGACTGAGCTAATGTCATAATTAAGTTTTACCTCAATATTAATTACGCAAATTATATGAGACAATTACTACTTAGTTGATGCTAGATATCCGTTGCAGTGAGAGTATCTCAAGTCATATCCTAATACAAGATATCACATACCGGACTTTGAGCGAGTAAACAACATAACATGAAACAGAAAAGAAATATTCAATAAAAACATTCCTCGTTACGCGGTGTCATTAAGAGGACTTTTGGTGTTTGGAAGAATAAATGTGTTAGACTTTGCGATATACATTAATACATGTTTCATAAATAGATATATATTATGATTGTCACGATGACTCCTCACAATTACATTCAACGACAACCTTCTCGTTACGACATCAATTTCCGTTAGGTAGACGAGGTTCATAAGCATGTACCTGCCGAAGCTTTTGAGTACCGTCTTGGGCATTCTTCGTCATAGCATGAGAATGATGCTTCCACCACCTGTACTACAGACGGGGAAGGTGCAAGCGAGATGACAGAGTTGAGGAAACAAAATACTGAAGCTATAGGAGGATAATTGGAGAATCTATTATTTTATTATCTATACTTTATTCAACACTATTTGAATTTTATTCAGTTTTTGTATATTTTTGTTTCCTTGTAGATTTGATATTAATTGTTTGGGCTCTTTACGCTATTTGTAAATGTTTTTCTTTTCCATTTGCATTTTATTTTATTTTATTTGTTTTTGTAGGTTTGAGGGGTTCATGATGAGATGTTTGGCCTTATTGGTTCTTTAGATGGTATGTTAGTTGTTGTTGGTTGGTGTCACATGTGAAATCCTAATGTAGGCAACTGAATTCCTCTCTTCTTTTTGGCGACATGGTTTTTAAGGGTCTTCTAGATGACCTTTTTTTGGTGATATGCATATGTGACACATGATGTTGGTTTTGCATGGATTAAAGGCAACAAAGAACCCTATTTTTTACAAGGTCTGTTGTCTTCTTGTAGTGACAAATTCGTTGAATGGTATATTGAGTTCTCTGAGACCTCGCTCCTGCAAAAAACTATAATTTATTACTTTTTTTTAGCAATTTCAACTTATGTTGTGACAAATAAATTATTTTTTACAGCATTCAGGAAAGATGAGTTCCATAATTTTAGGGACCTCTTGATAATTGTTGTCATTGCGGTCTTCCAACTTCCCTACTTACATTACATCAATTGCATAGCTGCGGCAGAAAGTTTTATAGGTACCCGCAGTGGGCAAACAGTCCGGAGAAATGTGAGTTTTTTCGGTAGGCAGACAGTCCGACAGATTCCACTACCGACAGTAATCGAGTATGGATAACATCTCCAGAGAATGACGTAGCTCGTGACATACATCGTTTAAATTTTAAAATCAATATTATAATATTACTAATTGTAATTTTAATAATTTTTTTTTTTAGCAATCTTGATACTCACTGCTTAGTGAAGTGTTTATCTAGCTTTTTGGGTTGTTCTGAAGTAAATTTTTGCTTCTGAAGTATCAAATACATGGTATACATGGTTGTGACGGTTTTGTTACAAACAACATTACTACTCATGTGCATAATAGTAATTTGTCTAGAAAAAGCTGCTATAAAGTTGTTTTCAAATTGCTAAAAATAAACAGCCAACCAGCTTCCAAGCAGCAGCTTCCTGGGGTAGCTAAACAGCAACAACTTATTAATAAGTTGTAGTGATCTCATTGATAAATAGCAATACCCGAAGAACCTCCAATAAGTGCTTATTTTTTTTCTGCAACTACATCGTTTTATTATGAAGAGTTGACATTAGGGCGGCTTGGATGTATTATTTCTTTTTCGAGAAGAATTCAACCAAAGTATTTTTAAAATACTCTCGATCATTATCACTCTGTAATACTTAAATGATATTTTAAAATTGTGTACGATGGTATAAAATGTTTTTAAAATTATTTTCACTTCAAATTTTTCTTTAATTAAATAAACCAAATTTAACACATTATGATAATCAGTGAAATTTGCAAACCATTTTTTTCCAAAATAAAATTTTTACAATGATCCCAGATATTGCTAGGGTGTAGTTGGTTAATATATTTGTAGAGAAAATGATGCACAATATTAATCAAACTGACAAACTTCACATTGAAACAA
>NW_018217972.1:46382-131873 GCF_001263595.1 Phalaenopsis equestris | reverse complement strand
ATATATATATATATTAATATTCTGAAATAATTTGTGAAATAACTATTTTAGATATTGAAAATTTGGATGACATAACATATTATGTCATAACATAATTTCATTGTCTTTTGAAACATAAATAAAATTTAAACAAGGACTTTGATATTGGCTATTTGAGTCAAGTTCATGATTAAAATAATAGTCCATCTTTTTCCTTAGCACTTCCAATCATCCCGCTCCTGGTCAATTTTATAAACACACAATAAGAAGAATAAAATAAGTTAGCTTAGCATTGATGATCAATAGTAATTTTACAAATTAACAACATGTTACCCAATAGATTATAAACATGTAGAACATTGTGAATGGTTAACAACAAGAGTTTGACAGTTCATATCCCCACAATTACCGAGAGGGAACCAACAATAATTTTGACATTTTTATTGCTTGCACAGGCTTAAAGGAGAAAAATAATTTAGGATGACCAGTCATGTGATCAATTACGCTGGAATCAATTATCAAAGAATGAGAAAAATAAAAAAAAAAAACCTAACAAAACAGTGGTCAAAGAGTTATCCCTTTGTACGAAGGAGCAAGACGGGGTCAGGGACAACTTTGGAGCTTGAAATAATTTTGGGCAAGTGCTCTAAGTGCTCTTAGGTGAAAGGGATTACATTCAAGTCAGAAGATTGCTCTCGAGTTTCTTCAGCAGTGGTTTCAAATACTCGATTTTTACAATTCAATTTTGAATTCTAATTTGCAAGTTTATCATGTAGCTTCCAACAAGTCTCATTTGTGTGTCATGATTTTTTGCAATGTTCATACCATGGTTTCTTATCCCCTTATTGGTTAGTATCAATAAATATTTTAAAAGACAAACGTGTTGGGCAAAGTGTTTTAGCTGTTACAAGGCAAGATGTAAGCCTCAAATCATCTGGCATAAGCCCCACGGTGCAAAATAAATATAAGGCATAAAGCAACTAAGATAAAAAAATAATAGCTTCTACTCATTCAACTTTAACATGTCTTCTAGAACTAAAATCTTCAAGATATTGACATAAATCCACCACAAGAAGTACAAGCATATAATAATGAGTAATTATGTTTGAGCCATAAAATAAACTAGTTGTGCTCAATTGATCTCAATTCTTGAATATAATTTATTCTTCAACTTGATTCATAAAATTTTGCTTATTCTTCTTCACTAATAGTTTTGCCGAAATCACAACAAAGTCCTTCATGTTGTCTACATTTAATGACCACTTTATTAAAGTTGCCATGCTAGTCCCATATGTATTCACAATTCATTTCTCATTATCATCATTGTCTAAATTATAAAAATAAATAGAATTACATTCGTAAATATTTAGGATCCTTTTTATATAAGAATACATAATTATGTAAAGAATAATAGGGTTAGGTGTATGTCCCTCGTGGTACGCAAAATAAGTTATTGGGCGTACACCCATGAGGATTATGACCCCCTCATTGGGGCAAAATGTCTCATGCCTCACCCAAGGATGCGCCTCCAATAACGCCTTTTTAAACATTGATATCAACACCTTTTGACACAAGCAAAAGTTCTCTTGTTCAATGTTACTAGACAATTCAGTGTCACACATCATAATTTTTCTTCTTAACTCTTCTCGTCTAACTTTAAAACAGATTTATTAAATTCAGTGTAGATGTTTCGTACCAAGGATTTGACTTTGAACCTTGTCAAAACTCTGATTATGGCTAGTTGAGAACATATAGACCTGGTCATTTTTCTCTCTCCTCTTGTGGTGAACATAAGCATTTGAATTCTCCCAAATATCATTATAACAATGATCAACATCCTGACATAATGTTACCAACTTATTGTAATATGTAGTAATATCACGATCATTTTGTTTGGATTTCGAAAGTTGAGTTTTTAACTCAAAAATTTGTGAAGAATTCTACACGTTTAAATAGAGATTTCGAACAACCTTCCAGATATCTCGAGCAATTGAAGGAAATAGACAAGGCTTTCCTATGGAAGGTTTCATGGAATTGACGAGACATGTCATCACCAGAGAGTTTTTGGACTGCCATTATTTTAGATTTGAATCGCTATTAATAAGTTTTAAAATTTCTCTGGTCAAATACCCAATTTTGCTTCTTCTATTGATCGTCAATTTTATAGATTGAAGCTCACTCGAGGGAATTGTGTCCATTAAATTTTATAATTGTGAGATAAGATGGTAAATTATGAGAAAAAATTCAATCGATACACCCATCACAGGAGTTGTAGGGTTAGGTGAGATAATTTTGGAATTCTTAGAATCGATCGATATGGTAGAATTTATTCGAGCTTCGGTCATCATTTATTGATTACTATGACATCCTCAGAATATGAAAAAAGCAGAGCAGTGTGCATGGCCTAGGTGCAGTGACTACAATCACCAATTCGAACTAAAAATAGGTCACCCTACTACAACGCTAGAGAAATAGTAAGGATGGAGCAATCATATTTGGAACCTTGAATCCAACAACATTGGGGAAATTTCATCAGAGAAAGGTCATGCGAGAAGGTCTTCATATTCCCCACTGGTTTATGGTAGAGGTGGAGCGAAGCAAAGCGAAGCCGCTCGCAACAGTAGGACTCGTGGATGACCCAGCCGATGAAATTGTTCACAATTTCGAAGGCAATAAGCTGCTTTGATACGATGTAGGTTTTGGGAGCAGGAAATAATTATTCATCTTCAATTTCATGATTACAAGATAAATAGAAGGGGATGACTCCCACATTAGGAAACTAATAAAATAAGTTATAACTCCCCATAATAAAAAAGAAAACAAGAATTATAACGTACTGATAATTCTAACTTCTAGAAATAAAAAATATTGTAATAACAGAATATACTAAAAATAAACTCTCTAAAAATCTAACATAACCTTTTTTGATTTAACGAGAAGTTCAACATCACTGAATTATATGAAAATTTTAAAATTTACCTTTCATGGGAGTTTAAATTTTTAGGGAATCATTATTTAGTACGAGGAGTTAATAATTAATTGAATGAAACAATGACATTAAATAATATTTAAGGTTTTTGAGTTTTAAGGGCCTACCATCCCCTTCCCTCCTTTCGAATGCATTTCACCTCTTTTTTCCTTAACTTAATTGCATTCTAATTATCGTTTGTTGCGGTTTTTGAGAAAACAATCTTGAATAAATTTTCATCCAAGACTTCAATACTTGGTGACTAGCCCAAAAAGATGGGGATACAATGATATTCTACAATCATATTAACTTGATGACTAATAGATTTTATTCTTCATTGCAGATTTTTTTTAGATGTAGAACCCTAGTTTTATTGCTATAAAATTCTTACTCATCCTTCATTAGCACCACCCCTCCCAATGCATAATTCTTCAACTCCAAATATCCCACAAAATCTGAACCCAAACCCACCTTGAAATGGTCGACCAAGACGGGGCCAAATCTAACCTTCAAAAAGACTATAGACAATCATTTTAGTATCTTTAACAAGAATTTTACTAATTCTCTTAAACCAAAACATGTTGCAAGATTTAGGCGCATGCATGACCTAGTCTTCAAGAAAAATCTAGAAAAAAATATAAAAACTCATAAAAATTCATAAACCTTTTTAAAACACCTCTAGAAAATCTCAATCAACAATCTTTAAATTGTTTTGACCCTTAGGTTGTACGTTGTATCATAGATCCTTAACTTGAGTTTTCCCTTAATCCCTTCACACAAACCCTAATCATTAGAACCATAACTTCATTGATATTCTGTGAGGCTTCCTATTAAAAAATAATAATACTCGTACTCGAAGGCAAGCCTTAGGCCCATCCACCAAATTTGCTATTAGAGTTTAAAGTGGAAAAAATAGCAAACATTGAAGGAACAAGTACATAAGGAAGCATTTCATAATATAATTGTGCAATTGTTTTAATATTATGTAATAAATCCGATTTGTCTATGATTAATTCAGTAAGTTGTATGATATTACTCCAATTAGTTTACTCCACATAATTAAAAGGTTCTCCATTTTAGCCCTCCCACTAAAAACCACTTGAGTGATAAAGAAGTGAGCTCTTTAAAATATAATTAGTATCTTTCATCTCTAATATTCATCAAAATATAAGACCCTAAATATATCTTTGGCATGAACTAATCAAATTATACTATTTCAACTTATTTGTATGCTACTTGAGTCTATTTTAGATAATTTTGTGTAAGCTCGCGGCATTATATATATATATATATATATATATCTCATAATAGCAAAAACTCAACCTAACGCATTTTAATTTAATTTCTTATTTGCAACTGTATTGTTGGTATATCCTAACTTTACTTGCACATTTTAATTACTTGCTTGTAACTGCACTATTTGTGCATCCTGATTTTATTGAAATAGCATGCCACTTAAATCAACTAGTAAAAAGTTGAGAGATCAGCCAAAATAATTAAAGACCAAAATGTTAAGTCAAATACTTGTGATGTAAGCTGAAATAAGTTCAAACAATCTTTAAAAAACAATAATGTGCCAACCTTATTTAAAGTTATGCTGAGCCAAGTTAATCGATTGAATCTTAAGCTGCAAATACAAACTGTAGCACTTACCGAAACCATCTCTTATAAAAGCTTCATGTAGAGAGCCCAAATATCAAGCACAATTCAGGGCATAGAAAGTACTCTAGGGAAGAGAACCAAGCTAGAAATGGTGATGACTTTAATAAACCCACTCAAAATGTTAAAGTAGTACCTGATACCAGAGTTAACTAGAACCACAATAGAGAAATAAGATACAAGCAAAGACACAACACAACTCAACTAGAGGTTAGGTCGAGGAATGGGGTATTGTAGTTATACAGAGGAAAAGTACGCATGTGAGTGGGGGAATGGTCAGAAAGCAGCAAGGGACGACTGTGGTTTCTTGTCGGATGGAAGGAAGGTAGGAGGCTGCAAGGTACTGTGAGGTGGCTGCATCAAGGAAGTGGTGGCAGGGTTTTGGAAGGGACGGGTAAGCTCACGACAACAAGGAAAGGAGTTGTGGGTCCACGACAGTGTCATCAGACGGATGGACAATGACATGGCAATAAGGGAAGAGGTTGCAGTGTTGAGGTGGGACAAAAAAACAACGAAGTAGGTGGCTAGGACAGCGAGTGGTAGCTAAGGGGAAGGGTGGTGGGCAGCGGGATAGCAAAGGGGAGGATTGTCCAAGAACTGCTGAAGCGAGCGGGATGGTTGGAAAGATTGCGGAGGAGTTGGGTAAGGATAAATATCCCTGCAGAATCAAGCAACAGCCGAAGCACCACTCAAAACCTTGGAAACAGTCACCACCTCAGATGAGTTATAGCCGGAGCTCCTTCTCACCTTCGGATACAGCCATAGAAAGGGAACAACGGTAGTCGGCGGCTGTCCTGAATAGAAACATACGCCAAAAGTTGTCTTCCAAACCCTAATACAACACATATATAAAAAATAACTAAAAGAGAATGAAAGATAATAAAAAAGAAATCAAAAGAAAAGAAAACGGGACTACTTTTGTGACTCGTCTCCCATGATTTTGAATCTACGACAATATAACAACTAAAGTACCATGAGGAAAAAGTGCGGGAAAGCTCCCACTTCACACCCTCTTTTATGGGGTTTATGATACCAATGAATTCCTTAATTAGCTTAATAAAATAAATGAGCTTTTTAACCAGTACCCTCTAAAGGGATATACTCAGACCCCACTCAAAAGGTTAAAGTAGAAACACCAAGACTAGAACTCAAACCACTCCCTAGTCTATGAAATGTCTGCTATTAGACCTAATCCTTTCCTAGTTAGTGTCCCTGTCACTAAGAATATCACTGAATCCACCTCTAAAGATAATAAAGATGTCAATTGTTTAAAATGGCACAAGAAAGTACATATACAACAATGGTGTAAAACTTAATAACTCTTTGGAAAATAATAATATGGAGGATGAAGGTATTAAAAGATCATTAATAATACGCCTAGTTTCAATGATGGCATTGAAGATATGAGTAGCCCAAAAATTAAGTTAGGATTAGACTACCTATTACTAGGGGGGGCCGTGTGACATTGACCCATTTGATATTGTACCTTATTTAATGATCTTCTATGAAATTTTTCAAAGACATACTGCTTTTGAGAATGCTAGAATTTTTTTTTTTTAAATTAATTCTCATAGTGCATATGACATATCCTACATTGCAAGCATATTTTTCATGAAGATGGTGAGAGTGCACAAGTTAACACAATGGTATCTACCAGACTTCTTAGTTTAGGTCTTATTATTAAGCAATCTATATTTTTTACCATAAAAAATCTCTTATCATAGCTGAAGCTCATGCACATGTATTTTATACTCAATTTTCATGAATTATTATGCAAAACAGCATTGCATGACCGACAATTTACTCCCACGCATATCTCTGATTCCCAGGATTTGTCACCAATTCTGAGTAACGATACGATACATCACAAAGCCAGCACGCATGAATATCTAAATATGTCTTCTTTAATATAAAGTTGAATAAACCATGAAATACAATCTTTCACGCTACTCATTTTGCTAAAGTTGACATTATTTTTCAAATACCAAAATTTAAATACATAGAATATCTAAATATATTTTCCCTTTATCTCTAGCTCAATAAGACAAAAGGACATCCAGAAAAACTAATACTTCACATAAAGCTCCGGAAGCAACACCAAAAGTGAAAGCATAACGCCTAGAAATAAGCTTGTAAAGTATTAAACTTGAATGCTATGGCTAGACTAGAAAACCTTAAATTTCATGACAAAGAGTTACCTTAGCTAAAAACGACGTAACACATCTGATTAATTGCAAATCCAATAAATCACATGCACCAATTGTAATTTGCTTGGAGCAAATAACAACAGTAGCAGCACCTCATTTCCTGCAACTTCAGAAGTATAAAGCCAGTAGCACACATTAAAATAAGCTCATTAATAATGGAATGAAGACAATAACAGCAAATTAAAATGATAGCCCAAACTGTTTTGGAGCAGAATCAATTCATTAAGCTAACTAGAAACTAAAATAGTTGTCATGCACGTAAAAGTACCTTATAGATGTCCCACAAATGGCTGATAATCCTTGATCAGTTAATCATCATAACAGACAATATTAACTCTTAGAGGTGGGTAGGCTTCATGGCAATCATTCTTCATTTTTTATATTTCTTCTTGCACTAAAATCTGCATTTAGAATTCAACCTTAAAAAAAAAAATCAAAATGCTTTATTCAAATGTAGTCTGCAAAGTTCAGTTTACTTCCAATATTTAGCAGATTATAAATTCATCTCACGTGCACCAGTTGTCACTATAATAGATAGTGCTTGAGGGTGCCAACGGCATAGTTAAAACAGCAGCACCATATTTACTGCGACTTCGATAGCAAAGAAAACCAATAAAATGTGCGTGTGCTGACATCAAAATGAACAAGTGGCCAAAAACATACATAAAGTTATCAACAGTTCCATTAGTACTTGAACATAATCAATCCATGGTCCTATTAGCATTCGAAAGTAGTACATTATGTAATAGCCCCAAATGGTTGGTCTTTAGTCAAGTAGACATCATGGCCAACCACCTTATCAAGCTATTTGTGGCAGATTGGCTTCTTGTTGAGCATTCTTCAATTTTATTCTTGTGTTAAGGGCCGGCAAGAATTTTATTAAATTCAATCAGAAAAGAAAATCTAAATGAATTTATTTGAAATGTATTGAGCAGATTACAATTTACTTGCCACAAGGAATATAAAATTCATTTGCATAAGGTTTTACACAGACCGACCTTTTTGGCTTCATAAAACCTAATACATAGTTTTCCATAAGAAATAAATAGGCTTGACGTTAGAATATCCATAAGAAACAAATTAAGCACAATGGTAGAACACCTCACAACAAAAACTAACAGAACATTTTTTTTCTTCTCTTTGTGGCCTGCTTCCCTATGTTTTATGTATAGAAGAGACTAAGCAATAGGTAAAGTGGAGAGGATTTTATCTTGAGGTGGCAGACAGCATTATAAGGAAACATTGTCTGGCCGCTCCCATCTATGAAAGTAATACAAACAAAGGTAAGATACCTATACATTCAAATGATATCATGTCATGGACACGGCTTGCACAAAATTTGAGATAATTATATTTAGTAATTTGGATGGTGAAATTAGCAACCACATCCTCCAATTGCAAGAAGATGGATTAAACCTTCTTTTATTGATCCATAAGGCTATATCGAATACTAAATTTTAATGTTAACAAATTTAAAAAAGGAATTGATCTAATGATTTCTTAAGTGCTGTGTAGATAACAAAGAAAATCCATTTGGAATTAAATGTTGCATATAAGTATGGCTCTTTAATTTTATAAAAATTTCATTTTGCTCTTCACATGTAAGAGACAAGTGAACTAGATACAGCAGATAAAAGGAAACATGCAAGAAAAGGCAACATTTAAGCGATACATCAGAAAATAGTTAACAAGCAAGAAAAATAAACATTTAAGCCATCTTAAACCAAAAAATGATAGTTTTACTCACTATGATATATTATTTATATTATGAAAATTAGGAAATTATTATAAAATTTCCTAGAATAACATTTGAAGCATTGGCTAAATAGATTTTACAATATTTGTTATCAAAAAAAAAAACAAAAAAATCAAAATATGAAATCAGATTGTGCGCTTACAAGACTCCTTCAAGGTTTTACAAGCCAACAAAATTAACACTCTTCACAAAGTCACAATATTGCTCCATAAAGTGGTCTAGGCAATGGCCTTTAAACCTTATTAAAAGCGGGCCTTTACAAATGTTAACAGGTCTTCACAGAGCTCTTTATGAGCTTCCACAAAGTTTTTAGAATACATGTAATCCAATTAATAGGTATTTTAAATAGAACATAATCAATCCGTTTGAGAGTTCATTTTTTTAGCCAAATATAGCTTTATTCTACAGGGTAAAAACGTGAAAATAGAATATATTTCAAAATGTTTATCTTATTTACTTCATGATATATGCATATTAATAGACAAAGGTAAACGGAAAACTGAATTAATTCAGCACATTGAAAACCTAATCCTGGCAATGAAGAAAAATCCTAGTATTTTGCTGTAAAATTTTTAAAAATTTTCAACCTAGAAGAATTATCTAAAAGAGAATTACTTGCTAATAGTCACAATTCAACATCAATCTCTAATTTTTTGTGGAATTTAGGAAGATGAACGGTAATATTCTTTGCATCTTTCTCACACAACTAATACAATAAAATAATTAATGGATATACAACTTAGACTAAGTCTGGTACAATTGGAGAGAAATTCAAATCATCATAATCAGAAAAATAAAAATGCAATATTAGATAATTAAGAGGGAATAATTTCTCCCCCTCAAATGTAGCAGTAGAACCATAGTTTCTTAAACAGTGGGTGGGCCCATGTCATCTATGGTTATATAAATATCAACATCACCCCCCACAAAATTAGGTTGTATATGTCATACATCCAAGACTTGTTGAGATCACTAAACTGGTGCCGAGGAAAATCCCTGTTAAGAATGCCAGATATTTGGTACTGAGTTAGGATATAGCTTAGCTGGACCACCCTCCATTGTCCTTATCAGAGATGAAGTGTTTGTCAATCTCTATATGTTTGGCTCGATCACAATATACCAGATTCATTGAAAAACTGATGGTTGATTGACTATCACCAAACAACTTAATAGTGCTTTTGTTCTCCATTTATAGTTCCACCAGTAATTTCTTTAGCCACATCCCTTCACAAATTCTTAGAGCTGGAACACGATACTCAGATTATCCACTACTTCTTGCCGCCACAACTTATTTTTACTTCTCCAAATAACCAAGTTACCCCCCATACAAATGAACAGTAATCCGTGGTAGATCTTGTAAGTCAATTCTACCCAACTAGCATCAGTGTAAATCTCAATATTATGGTTCCCGATTTTCTTGAATATCAATCTACATCCTTGAGTCATCTTTAGGTGCCACAAGATTCAAAAGATCGCTTCTAAATGATTTTCATTTGGATCATTCATATGTTAGTTCACTAAACCGACAAGAAAAGCAATTTCAGATCTTGTATGTTTAAATAAATTTCCCCACAGTCCTTTGATATCTCCCTTTTTCAACTGGGGTGTTATTCTCTCCTTTTGATGCTCGTTGATTAGGATTTAGAGGAGTATTTGTTGAATTGCACCCTCAACACTCCTGTCTCCTTTAAAAAGTCAATGATATATTTTCTATCAGATATGATAATGTCTTCTTTGGATCTAGCTACTTTTATTCCCAAGAAGTATCGTAAAGTTCCAAGTTGATCTCTAAGTCCAAAACTATTATTTTTTTTTATTGTTTCAAGTTCCCTTACATCACTATATGTAAGTACAATGTCATTTACTTATAAATAAAGATAGCTATCACACCTTCTTGATTTCATTTGATAAATAAAATGTAATTAGTCTAACGCTGATATTACCTATTGGCAAGAATAGTCTTGGTGAACCGTTCAAACCATGCTCTGAGAGATTGTTTCAACCATATAATGATATCTTTAATTTGCATTAACCGATTATTTGTGTTGTTCTTTAATCCTGGAGATATCTCCATATACACTTCTTTCTCAAGATCCCCATTAAGAAATGCATTTTTATGTCTAGCTGATGTAAAACCCAATTCTGGTTGATAACCAATAATAGTGCCAAACATCCTAAGTTCAGGTTCGGAGGTAAATTTTGAAAAGAAGAAGTAGAATTCATGATAAGGTGTCGCCAAGATGTAGTGTCACCAGGGACCAACTATTTGTTCACAAAATATCTTGCAGAGATGGACCGTCTCTCGCAGACAATATTTCCACTAGAGAGAGAGATTGCTTGTTACTGACACGTGATTTGCACCAGAGAGAAACTATCTGTCCCAGACACAAAATTTTCAATAAAAAGAGAAACTATCTTCTTTCGACATTGCAGGATTTCTACTAAACATAGAAAATTCTCAAGATTGTTACAAGAGACCAAGAAAGGAAAACCCATAGAAAGGCGGCGGCAAGGAGAGAATCCAATGGAAGGTTTGCGGGGATTGGTGGTTGGAGGGAGAGAGTCCGGAGAATGAAAGAGAGCTATGGTTTATTTACAAGCTTTACTGCCATGTGGAATTTAGAAGGAACTTTCTTAGAGGAAAAAATTCTTTATTTTCTTATACAACTACTACAAGCAAATAACAAATATATACACAGCTCATACTAACCCTTAAAATTGGAGGAAAGTTCAAATCATCATGAAAAGGAAACTAAAAATGCAAATATGGATAATTAAGGGAAAATAATTTCTCCCCAAAAATGTAGCAGTGGGCCTATAGTTTCCTAAACCGTGGGTGCCCTCATGTGATCCACTATTATATGCATTTTTAACATTCTTAAAAAATACATCCATAATGAAATGACAATCATTTGCAATTTATTTAGTTATTTTATATAACATAGGGTTGCTAGGAATATAGGCGGCAACGCAATTATCACAGTTAAAAATCATAAGTTTTGTAATTGAAAATCCTAACCCTAAGAAGAAATTCTTTGCCCACACCATTCATATGCAATATGGCCATAGATCCATTGTCAACCTTCATATTAGATCTTGTCAAAATAACTTTGTTTATTGTTGTTCTATGCGACTAGGTTATCCCCCAAAAATTCAATATCTATCAGTCAACTTCTTCAATTGAACAAATCTAGCTAAGTCAAACATCCGAAAATGCTTAGATATTTAAGTACGTACTTTTGATGTGCCTAAGAATGCGTAGAAAATAGTCTCCCGCTGCTTCGAGTTTAGAATTTGTATGCGATGGCTCACCGCTCTATCAAGGAAAAAAATTCAAACCTAAAGACAACCAGACAAATAAACATTTATCAATCTTCAATATCAATATGAACCATCAAAGAACAAGAATCTGGGTAGTGGTATTAGCAAGTTTGCAGCCAAGAAGATCAATTTTATATTTCTCAAGAGAAAGTGATAACCCCCATTTTGCTTTAGGTAAAAGCAACCACCCCATAAATACTTGGCATTTTAGATCTTTAGTGATAAAACAAAATTAGAAGTTTTGTTTAACCATATAAATTTGTTTTTGTTCAATCTTGTTGAGTAAGATGTCATCAATATAAACAATCAGAATAAAAGAGTCTAAAGTGTGCCTAACAAAGATGGAATAATCTATGATGCTATCATAAAGGCCAATCTTAGTCAAGAACTTCACAGAAATTTTTGAACCGAGCTTGATAAGAAATTTCAAGAAGTTAAAACCTATAAATAATCTTCTTGAGTAGACATGTGATTCTCTTCCTGAGCAACATAATCAGCTTCATTTAAAAAGCATTTATAAGTCACTATAGATGAAGGCATTACCCCAGTCCCATTTGCTGCAAAGACCATTCTTGACTGATGGCCACTAACATAAGATTTCTAACAGAGCTAAATTTAGAAAGTAGAGAGGAGTCGTAAAAATAGTCAATTCCATAAAACAATGTGAGTCCTTTTGTAACTAGCCGAGCTTTATTTCAATTAATCGAGCAATAAAAATGAAAGTTTAAATATTGAAACCATTTGGCAAGATCTTGATTTAACATTAGAGGGGAGAACAAGAATAGAAGTCACTAGCTTGAAGATTCAAGCTTCCTGAAAGAATAAGAAGCCCCAAGTGATAGTTGCTGTTAGGATTTTGCAACGCTCTCAAAAAAATAAAATCTAATAGCACATAAGTTGAAGAGAAAAAATTATTTGATAATTCATTATAAGATTACATGCCCCAGGGTCCTATTTATGACCGAAAAAACTAAAAAAATTAAATAAATTGAAAATTTTCGTAAATATGGCATAAAATTGGCTAACAATTGGCAGACAGGTAACAATAGGCTTTACTAAGAAAACAGATCATCTGACTTAGCTACGGTAGAAAGTGAAAATAAAAAATAGTCTAATTAAACGAATGTGAAGAACAAGGGAGATATACGAAGTAGCTGAAAAGCAAAGCACGCATACAAAGAAGCGTAATAGCTAATGCAATAAGAACCTAGAGACTAGTAGATAAAACTAAAGTAGAAGAAAGTAGCAGTAATCACTACTGCAACAACTACAGGATAGCAAGGATGCTGAGGCAGTAGAAAAGGAAAGAAAATAAACTAAACAAGCAGAAGCAAACTTGTAATAGTAAATTAAATCTATTAAGACAATAAAAATACTAGCGAGCACATTTTGCTCTCAAAGGTATCATCATCATCTACATCAATCAAAATAAACTAAACAAGCAGAAAATTTTGATAAATAGGAAAACCTATAACAAGATAATTGTGCGTCATTTCCAATTTAAAAACATCCAAAATTTTGATAAATAGGAAAACCTATAACAAGATAATTGCACATCATTTTCAATTTAAGAACATCAAAAAATTTTGAAATTGTTATTGTTTGCCAAACATTTAAAACAAGCCTCTGTAAAAATTCTAATATAAAAGCGGTTTGGGCTTGCAAAGTCAACAAGTTTACCTAACAAAGGCAAGTCTTTTAGTAGTAACGACAATCATAACTAACTATCAATATGTAATCCTCCTTTGAAATTCCAAAAAGCTCCTTCAATCCTGATAATAGAAGATAGAGATTCAATTGTGGAACCAAAAATGTTTCGAAGTGAAAGCAGAAATAATTTTTTTTCCCTCAACTTTTTTCTGACCAAGCTTTAGACAGTCATTAGTGGTTTAAATAAATCTTTTATTACAATTATTCAATATAAAAGATAACATACATGATTAAAAGAACAAAACTTAAAATTTATTATGCCTTGTCTTCGTATTCTTAAATTATTAAATGTATTAGAATATTAAAATATTAATATATAGACTTCTATATTAATCGTTTTTATTTGCTTTCCTTTTTCCCTCTGTTTTTATTTGTTTCCTTACTAGTAGATCTTGTAATGGGTATTTATACCCCACTTTGCTTCAATAAGATCTACCTTGGGTTCTATTCTAACATGATATCAGAGTCATGGCCCTAACCTAGCTGCTGCTAGGCTCTCCTTGCTGCCGATTGTGAGTCCAGGTTTCCTGGTTTTCGTCTCCTCTAATCGAGTCATCTAGGTCCCGTCTCCTTGTATCATCCCAACCACCCAGTCTGCCCAATATATAACCGCTAGATCCCTGCAATACATAGAGCGAAATTCCTGTGTAAACGAAACATCTCCACCAACGCGCAATCCATGCACGTACCGAAGTCCCTATCCAGGTCCCGCACTGTAGCTACAACATCAATTGCAATCCCTGCATGTACCAAAGTCCCTATCCAGGTCCCGTTAACCTCCCAGTCAACTGATGCTTCTCCAGAACATGTGATCTGATCGTTGGAGCATTCTTCCAACTATCCAGAAGATCTAGTCTAGTAGGAACCCCTGCACGAGGCCATATCCCTTCCCTCTAGCAGCCAGAACCTTATGATGTCTCAACAACCTAACATCTCGTTTGGCTCAATCGAGAATCACGACAGACTCCTCCAGCACTGAGCGGTCATCATAAAGTGTTCTTGAGTCCATTGGAGGATCAATTCCAACCTTCGTTCCTCTACACACTAGAGGACAAGAAAACAAAATGAAATTCTAAATTACAAACCATAAACTAAATGACGGTAACTTTCTCCAATAATCCCAATCTGTATCCATGTTCATATTCAGTCATCTCAATTGTGTTATTAGTGAACCTCCAAAGACTGGCCCAGCATATGTAGGTTGGGAAGTGGAGAATTTCATGAATATGTCATGACTGATCAAATTCATAAAGAATTTGATTAACCGATCATATATACGACAGTCCGTGATACCTAATCAGATGTAGGAAATTTCACCAACTCTATGAGGTATCTAAGAAAATCTGTGAATCAAAACAAGGATCGAGGACCGTGACCCAGTACTACAATGATCTTGTTGTATTATGGATTGAATACGACCTGTATTATGACTACAATTAGGAATCTCCAGCCTACCTATCTCTATTCCTGAGAATTGTAGAAAAGGAACGCATGTTCTAATTTTTTGGCAAGCCTTAATAAAGATCTTAACGAAGTTCGGAGCCGTATTCTTGGTCGAGATCCTCTTCCCTCCACTCGAGCTACTTTCACTGAGATTCGTCGTGAAGAGAGTCGGAGACTTAGTTATGCTTGGTTCTCACTCCGTCTGCCGGAGTATCCGCATTGGTCTCTAATAGTGATCAACCTCAGGCTTGTCACCCAACTTGTGATTACTGTCACAAAATCAACCATACTCCTGATAAATGTTGGAAGCTCCACAGAAAACCTACATCCAAACCGTCAGCTAAATCTTCCACTGTCAAGGGTCTCGCTACAACATTTGAATCCAACGCAGTACAACCAACCTTTACTTAGAAGAATCTGGAATCCTCCAATTCTCTTACAAGTCAAATGAAGCCTAATCAAGCTGCTTGGCTCCAATCCGCTCTCTTTCGGCCTACTGACCTCCCACGTTTGTCAAGGTACCAATCATATGACACTCACCTCTTTTGTCTCTTCTAGTTCATAGATCATTGATTCAGGTGTCATATATCACATGACTGAAAGCTCTCATGCATTCTCGTCATAAGATACTATTAAATTACTAATGGTTCCCAAAATTCAATTGCTGGTAAAGGGCCTGTTGTTTTAACAATAGGTCTAACTTAGAATCTTTGTTACACGTACCTCTGTTGATGTGTAACATTTTATTTGTCAGTACACTGACATATGACATTAATTATGTTGTTCATTTTTGTTTTGATGTCTGTTTTTCATGATTGTCATTCAGGGAGAAAGATTGTAACTGCTAAGCGGGTTGATAGACTTTACTTCTTTCGAGAGAAAAGCACGGAGAACGGGACACACCACTCAGTAGTTACAATTTTCTCATTCCACTAAATGTCATATGATATTGTCACATTGTCGTTTGGGTCATTCTAATTTTCAGTATCTAAAATAATTGTATCTGTTGATGTTTATTAATAAAAATCCTTCTAATTTCAAATGTGATACATGTCCATTAGCTAAACATCATCGTGTTCCTTATCTACCTCACAATTACACACTTTCTGCTCATTTCTCATTCGCAGTGATTTATGGAGACCATCTCGCACTCCTAGTTATACCAATAAACGGATGACATGGATATATATTTTAAAAGATAAATCTGAAGTTGCTTCATTTTCAAAACTTTTATACCTTCATTTGACCCAATTCAAAAATCCTATTCAAATCCTTTGGACTGACAATGACAATGAATTTTTTAACTATATATTAGAAAAATTCTTGTTAAGTAAGCACATCCTCCATGATAGATCATGTACCGACACTCCTCAACAAAATGGGGCAGCTGAGAGAAAAAACCAACATCTCCTCGGCGTTACTCGCTACATTATGTTTCACTATAATGTCCAAAAACATTTCTGGAATTATGTCATTATTACTATCACTTAACTCATCAATAGAATTCCTTAAAAAATTCACTACTTCCGTATCCCTTTAACCATCTTGAGATTATGTTTTCTTAACAATTAGGTATTCTCCACTTTAGATCCCAAATTTTTTGGTGCACAGCCTTTATTCAGAACATAAACCCAACTCGGGGTAAACTTGATCCCATATCCATAAAATGTACTTTCCTCGGATACTATACCACTTAAAAAGGGTATCGGTGCCTTGACTCTACCAGGATAAGGTTTATGTTAGTGCGGATGTCTCTTTTTTTGAAAGTATTCCATGCTTTCCTAAATCGGCCTCCAGTGAGGAGGAGCTAGAGTTTTTGGACATTGTTCCTTACCTTACTCCTGTGGATGTTTGCCCCATATCACCTACAATTGAGGAACCCTCTATTCCTTTAGTTCCACTCACTTCTCCTATCACCAAGAAGCCCTTTGTCTCTTTGGTCCCACCGGCACATCCTCTCACTATCCGTGTCTACACTCGACTTACTCGCTCTGATGAACCTACTCTGCAGCTCTCTAACACCTTGTTGGACATTGAATACCCTCCAAACGACATCCGTAGCACTGCTCCTACTTCATATGAGAAATTCAATTCCTCTAGTAAAGTATACAATCAGACATGCTCTCACTATCTCATGAAAAACTCTCTTTGCAGATTATCACCAACCTACATAGCATTTGTTATGGTCCTGACCAATCATCAGCTCCTATCTACTATTGAGGCTTCCTTAGCAGGCTCAGCAAGTAAAACTGTCGTCATGGAAGAGATGAATGCCCTTCAACGAAACCATACTTGGGACATTGTTGACCTTCCTCGGGGCAAAAAAACAGTGAGATGTCGATGAATTTTTAGGATCCAGTTTAAAGTTAATTGATCCTTTGAACACAGAAAGGTACGACTGGTCACCAACGGGTACTCACAAACCTACAAAGTTGAAGAGACGCTTGCTCTAATTGATAAATTAAACGCTATTCAGGTCCTTTTATCCCTTGCAATGAATATGGATTGGCCCTTATTCCAGCTTGATGTCAGGAATGTGTTCCTGAATAACGATCTTATAGAGGAGGTATACATTCCTTCAGGCTTTGACTCCACTGCCTCTCAGGGAAAGTATGTAAACTGTGAAATTTCTTTTATGGATTGAAGCATTCATCACGGACATGGTTCGGGAAATTCACAAAGATAGTGGTAGGCCACGGCCATCTCAGTGTATTTTTTTGTCAAAGCAGAAATATGTGATTGAAATTTTAACAGAGAACAATCTTCTCTTGTGCAATCCAGTGGCTATCCCGATGGATCCCAATGAAAAACTTCTTGATGTTCCCAATGTAGTTCCTATAAATAAGACTCACTACCAACGCCTTATGAAGAAACTCATCTACATTTCCCATACACACCCTGAGATATTCACGTAGTTGGAATAGTCAATCAATTGCATGATCCCTATAAGCACTACCTCCCAGTTGTCCACCCGATTCTCCACTATTTAAAAGGAACACCAGGCTCGGGTTTGTTTTTTCCAACCACACCTCTCGTTCTATTGCGGTTTACACAGACGGAGATTGTTCCATGATCGGTGATCTATCTGGGGATACTATTCATTTGTGTGGGGAAGCATGGTCACGTGGAAAAGCAAGAAGAAGTTTGTAGTTGCTTGGAGCAGTGTGAAAGTTGAATTTCGGTCCATGTCCCTGGAAATTTGTGCAGCTCTCTAGTTAAGCATCGTGCTCCACGAAATACATATGACAATCTCCGCCCCCCTACGTTGTTCTGTGATAACAAAGCCGTCATTAGCTTTGCTCACAACCCGGTCCAGCATGATCACACCAAGCATGTTGACATTGACCGTCACTTCATTGAGGAAAAGCTCGAGTCTAGAGAAATTTGTGTTCTGTTTGTGTCATTTGGTGGGCAGGTGGAGATATTCTCACAAAGAATCTTCCTCGACCACTGTTCAATGATTTCAAATCCAACTTTACCATAACTGACATCCATGTTTCAACTTGAGGTGGAGTTAAGAATATTAGAATATTAATATACAGATATATGTATTAATTGCTTTTATTTGCTTTCGTTTTTCCTTTATTCTGTTTTTATTTGTTTCCTTACTAGTAGATCCTGTAATTGGTATTTATCCCCTCTTTGCATCAATAAGATTTACCTTGGGTTATACTCTAACAAATGATTATATCATTATCGATGCCATCTAATATAAGTGACAGAAATCATTTATCAAGTGATCTATAGAAATTCAATACTTAGGAGGTGTTTGGTAGCACACTTTTAATAGAATTTAGCCATAGATTTCACCTAAATCCAAACTAACACCCAGAAAAAGAAAAACTAAATTCAACTCTCCGTTAAACCCAACTCGCTCCCATTCCGCCTCTTTCCCGCCCTTTTCGTCTTCTCTGCGACCTAAATACGAATTTATCAAATCCTACTGTGAGGTGGATTTAGCAGATTTACTCCACCGTTACTCGCGCGCTCCATCTCCGTCTCCTCCGTCGCAAGCTTTGGCGGATTCGATAAATACTGCATAATGTAAATCTACAACCTTATAGTAACAATGAGAATTTAATGCTAGCTTCAATAGCTTGAAAATAAGAGGATATAATGTAGCATTTTGAATTTGGATTATTTGTTTAGCTAGGCTTCTAATATCTTATGAGGATGAAAAATGTACATTAAATCACATATTCATAATATAAGTTTTCAATTGATTATTAAAAAATATTAAATCTATTGAAGTAAAATCAATTTGATAGAAATACATTAATTTGATTAACTTAATCTTTATCGAATCCCCTAAATGAATTAATTGGATTCAAGTAAGCGACATATAAAAGAAATTTTGTATGTTTGTATAAAACAATTATTCATCTCTTAAAATTGCATAATGATAATACTATAGAATATTTCTACTCTAAAATGATTAAATTTGTTATTTCTTGAACTCTACGACTGTGACAACCTTAGACAACCAATTTATCTTTTAGATAAAAAATATGATGTGAAAAATAATATATATAATGAGAAAATTTGTTTTTATTTAAAAAAAATGCTCCAGCCTATTAAATTATTCTCTTATATTACTTGCTCCATCATAATATTAATCATGCAATCTTAAAATATTTAAACTATAGATTGATAAGAGTTGCTCAATTATTTCTTTAAGAGATATACCTAAGAACATGCGCAATGCAAAAAAATTTGTCAAACAATTTAATCTTGTTTAATCACGTAGCATAGCAAAATCATCATTTATTTCTTCTACAGGTATATTACGAGAATCACCAACTAAAATTAAACAAAAAAAAAATAATCTTAAAACAATTCAATAACAAAACATGTTATTGCAATGAATATAAATCTAATAATGTCTTTTTAAATTTCATTAGCTATATTTTTTTAAATTTTCAGGGGCATTATTTATTATGACATTATCTATATCTACATTATGTTCAATTAAAAATTAGAGAAGTTCAAAAAAAATATTTTAATTTTAAATTTATCAGACTCATTAAGCCCACAAAAATTTAATTCTTATCTTAGCAGGAACCTTACACAATTAATTAAAGTATTTAGTCGACTATGATATTCAATTGTAGCACGATCAAATTAATTTTTTTTAAATAAATTTAACAACCTAACTTTGTTGCATTAATACCTCATAATTTTGTCATGTATTATTATTAGCGTTGATAGGGCTGCCAATATAAATTCAAATATATCTTTAATTTTCTATTAAAAACTCCACCATCCTCTTTTCCACAATCATATATATTTTAAAAAATAGTATCACAAATAATATGATTTATCTTAAGACATACTATACTCTAACAAATTAGAGTACTTGTCAAACCAACTGAAAAAAAAAAGGATTTTTTTCCAAATTAACTTTAGAAAAATCATGATTATATGATTGACAAGTCCTCTTTGCAAGTATATTTGTCGAATTTAGCCTTAAACATTTAGAACATACTCACAAATAGGGATGAGTAACCCAGGATTTAAAAGGAGATTTTATAAATATATTCTTTTATTTTTTCAATGATTCAATCTACTAATGATATTAATTTAGACTTTCTTCTTTGTTTTACTCATTAACCCCAATTCATTTATTGATAATTTTGATTGTGATATTTAAAAAAATATATCTCCATTGTTAAAATCTTGATAATATAAACATCTCTCTATAAATTAAACACTAAAATCTATAAATCTGTAAACTCATAATAAATTAAAATATATAAATAATGACCAAAGAAACTAATTACTCAACATTGACAACTCGGATAAAACACTAAGTGATAGCATTTATGTGTTTTTGAAAATTAAATGAATGAGAAACATAGCATCATAAAATTCATTTTGAGAAAAACCCATAAATATTTAGTTGTTTATTTATACAGAACCTATAAAATATATTTTTGAATAAGAGATGACTTCAAAGGCTCTCGACCTCACTGTATCTGAAAACCAAATTCTAGTATTTGGCAATTGAGGAAATAAAAATAACATAAAAGGTTTTATAGATATAATTTTACCTTATGAATGATGGCACGTGTGTCATAAGAAGGATAAACATAGCCAAGTCAAGTTAGCACCAACATGCATAAGTGCCTGCAAATGAAGAAAGCTTATAATCATTGCATTTATAACAATCAAGAATAATTTAAAAAGCAGGTATCATCAAGAAACAGAGAAAGATATCTAATAGCTTCATTTAAACTCAATTTTTTGCTTATGGCTCATCAAATTAAGTAGGTTATTTGAGGTGGATCCTATAACTTTTATCCCTTCAATGCTAGTTTACATACACACATCTTAACAATATAGATTATGCCATCAACAAATCCTATTTTAACATCTTGAACATCAGCATCAGGCCTTGCAATTTAATGGCTTCACGATCGGTTATGATGGCATCTAAAGGCAATTTAGTCTTTATTAGTCTAAGGGTAATTTAATCATTTAAAATTTATTATTATTTGATATAAATAAGGCTAATATATTTAGGGTTTGGGTTATGCATGAGAATTGTTGTCTTCGGTTCTTAGGGTTAGGGTTTGGGGGAGATTTCCTACCTTTCGAATGATAGGAAGTAGGAGAGATCGCCTACCTCTCTTCTTCTTTTTTTTCTGTGAAATAAAAAATAATTAATTTGGTGTTCGTGAAATAAAATATATGGTTGCCCTAATTTTTGTGAAACTTTGTGTTAATTTTTACAAAGAATCGTATCAAATTCACATCAGAGCATCGATTTATGGAAGATCACCATGGAATCGTTGCTAGCGTGAGAAATAGTTGTTTCCTGCGAGAAAAATAACTAGGAAGCATCGAGGAGATACCTTCATGATTGAATCTCCCGATACGATTGCTAAAAAAGGAAGTTCACGATGTGATCTAAGCGTAGAAACTCACATCTTTCTCCTCCTGCTTCGTCCTGCAATAGAGCCGCAAGTTCAGCTAGTGGGGAAGGTGATGACGGGATCGCATCTTCCGTTTCTTGTGAAGACTGGCGGGAGCACTGCTATACATAGGGTGGGATTGCTCGTTATAGAGTTGTGTCTTTTACTTCATGAAGCATCACACAAAATAGGCGTACAAGAGTCTGTGAGGGAAGCAAACGACGGGAACACTGCATATAGAACATGATACAATTGTGATTTTAGCCTGATGGAGAGCAGATGGGATCACATCTTAGTCCACCCAAATAGAGATCACTCAACTTTAAATCAAAATGTATCTAGAATGGAAAAGAACAAATAAAAATAGCTATTATCACCATATATGAAGCATCAAATGGATAAGAATTGATGAGAAAAAAGATAGAGATTACTCAATTCAAACCACTAGTCCTAAATTTAAGGCGTGAAACGTAAAACTAACTTCTATATTTCATGGAAAATCAAATTATATAAAAACCAGAAAGCAAATAAGTTTTCTAAATTTTGGAGATTGACCTTAATTTTAAGAATGGATAAGTATTAATAAAGTAAAGACCATATATTCAAATTATAATTTTGTAATGCATCTATCACTAATGCACCCAAACTTTTGCTGATTTCTCCATATTAATAGTCATCATGCATCAAAGTCTATACTGAAGTCAAAAAAGTATCGGTCAAACATAGCATATTGGGTTAGTTAGTGCATCATGGAATAGAAGAGGACTTGGAGATCTTCTATAGCGTGCAAAATAATCTCCTAGATTCCTAGATCAACTAGCAATTCTAAAGTACAGCTAATTCAGTGCTCTTGATTTTGATCAAAAAGCGACACATCAAAAATCTAAATTGTGAAAATTAATTAATTGCACTCAACTAATTTTATATAATTTTAATTTCTTTTTGAAGTTCTTGTATTATTTCAATCAATTCATTATCAATTGATTTTAAACTGTACAATTAGTTATTAGAAATCAAATAAATAAAGTTGTTGATTTTATTGACTTGTGATATGTGAATCCTTGACATTTTTTTGCATGGAATTATGTAATGCATCATAGTGATTGCACTAAGAAATCCTGTTCCTGAGCATCATCTTGCATCAACTATCAAAATAAAAGTCAAAAGCATTGTGTTAGGTCATGCTAAAATATCCAATTCTCAAAGTACGTGCTTATATTTTACCATGGTTGAACATTTGAAATAAAAGCCATAATTACTCATTGCTTATTCATAATAAGCTTCATCACTAATTGGAGTTAAAATAAGAAGTAGTATAGCAAGATTATTACAGATTAATAAATTAATTTATAAAGGCAATTGATTAAGCGCTGTCATTGTTGGATCCCAAGCACCAGAAGCAAGAAATGGAGGATTGTGTTAGATAGTTGACAAGCAGCGTAAATTTTGTCGGAAAATCATACAATGAATCCTTTAAATTATTGTGTAAATACTATGACGTCCCCTAGAAACGACGCGTTGTATCATCTGAATACAACTAAAAGTGTGTAAGGGCTGCTACACTGACGCATGAGTGTTGTGTCAAATAAACAAAGGTTCCCACATCTTGGATGGATGTGGGTATAGAAGTTAGTCCATAAAACTAATATCAGAATAAAATATTAGAATATAAGTACTTTCATTGGTAAATTAATAGATTTAGTAGATATTATAGTTCATTCAAATATAAAGATATTATGCATTCAAGAAACTAAATAGGTTAGAGAAAAAACTAAGGAGATTGATAGCTTATATTTTAAACTTTGATATATCACACTAGAAATTGTGCAGGTGCAATTATAGATAAGAGTTTGAAAGATAATGTTGTAAAAATTAATAGAATTTAAGATAGAGTTATAAAAATTATTGTTGATATTAAGATTTTTAATGTTATAAGTACTTATGCACCTTAAGTAAGTTTAGATATAGGTTTAAAAGAAATATTTTAGAAAGACCTAGAAAAATTAATACAAATGATACATCTTGAAGAAAAAAATTATATTAGAGGAGATTTAAATGAACATGTTAGTAGAATGGTAAAAGATTTTAGAAATATTCATGGTGGCTACAATTTTGGAATTATTAATGAAAAATGTAGAATCATATTAGATTTTGTTTTAGCATGTGATATGATTATCGCTAATACTTTAGGTAAGAAAAGAGATGAACATATTATTACTTATAAAAATGAATCTAATAAAACACAAATTAATTATTTTCTTATAAGAAAAAATGATCGTCGAGAATGAAATGATTGTAAAATCGTTCCAAGTGAAAATTTAAGTACGCAACATTAATTATTAATTCTGGATTTTAAGATAAGAAGTTGGAAGATAAAAAATACAATGAAACATTGTCAAACAATTCAATGAGAACACCTAAAAGACAGATAAAATAATTTTTATGAGTAAACTTCAAGATTTTAAGATTTGGGATATTCATGAAAAGCAGGTTCTTAGAATAAAGTAATAGATACTATTAAATATGTGGTAAAAGATGTACATGTAGAATCAAAAGAAAAAAAATTTATAAATAAAAATAGGTGGTAGATGAATAATAATGTAAAAGAAAAGATAAAATATAAAAAATTTTGTTATAAAATTTGATTTGAATGCAAAAGCTTATAGAAAGGTGGCTTGTTGGGAGTCTATTGTGACGCAAAGAATTTGGCAGTGGTCCTTATAATAGATTAAATGCTAAAAATGATGAAAAATATATGTATAACTAGCCTAACAAAGAGAAAAGAAAAATAAAATATATTAAAGATGAAAAATCAAAAGTTTTTTTCTTAGAGGAAGAAGTTCAACATAGGTGGGTGAGATATTTTGAAAAAATTTTCAATGAAGTTTCTAAAAATACGATTAACTTTAGTGATCTTAATATTTTTTTAATACAGAGCATTATATGGCTCTAATTTATTCCATCAAAAAAAGGATTACAAGGAAGTGGCCAAAAGTACCTCTAAACCCAAAAGAAAGAAAAACCAACACAACTCACTTAACAAATAAAAAAAAAACTTAGTACTTGAAGCCACAAAAAATCCACAAAAAAAAAAAATAAAATAACACACTAAACCACACGAATAGAAGGAGTATCAAGCATATCAACCCTAACCAAACAAGCAAGGACCGAAGGCAACACATTAGAAAAAACCACTCTTTGAGTCTTCAAACCTTGCTTCGCTGCCCAATCCACACATTTATTGCCTTCTCGATGAATAAAGAGCCAACTGACCTGAATACCATCCTTAAGTTTTCAAATGAATGATAAGATTCCAAGGATAATCTTTTTTCCTACAACAAAAAGCCATAAATCAATAGAATCCATTTCAATGGCTATTTTAGTCCAACCACACCTTACCGCCAGCTTCAGACCATAAATCACAGTTTCAGCTTCTGCTTCAGTCGAGGTGGAAGCAATTACAAGAGCCGAAAATCAAATAATACCATGTCCAGTAAAATCTCCGCAATTACCTCCCATACCCGCTGCAGAAGAGACCAACTATCATCCGTATTAATTTTAATGCAACCAATTTCAGGAACTTTCCACCGAATCAACTGAATAGCAGAAGTAGCTTAACGAAACAAAGCAATGTTAAGTTTACTTAACATACACTTAATACTCGAACTACAGGAGTGATAAAACTTTCCAAACTTCAACATTTTACAAAACAAAACCTTTAATTTGATAGAAACATTTATAAATGGAGAACACCATACCTTCGTATTTGCATTTATTACGAGCAATCCAAATATACCAAGGAATATATCTGAAAAAGATAGAACCTTCCTTCTTCCAAAAATTAATCAAACCAATAATATAATTACACTGGAGCCTAATACCATGAAAGTCGAATAAGACAAAAACCATATCCCACAATTCAACACTACGAGAACAACAACAAAAAAATGATCGAAATTTTCTTCATGGTTCTTACAAATATAACAAATAGAAGGGAACCACAAACCTTTAAACTTTAAAATATCATCCGAAAGCACAATCTTATGTAAAAGTCTTCAAAAGAAGAAGGATTGAGTAGGTTTAACCAAAGCATTTCAAGCCCACTGAATATCCTTACCATTAGAATAACTGATAGAATTAGAAAAAAATTTTGAAGCGGATATACCCATCCTCCCTTTAAGCTTCACCTTGTCCTGACCCATAGTGATACGAATTTTAGCAATAAAAACATAATCCTCCTTACCACCATATTATCAAGTTGAGTAAGGTTCCATTCTTTCTCATTGCACATATCCATAACTCGCAGATTAATATCAAAAGAGCCCCCATAACAATCAGCTAAAGAACCCTTCCCAATCCAATTATCACACCAAAAACTGCAAACTCCCTCCCCAATATCCCAACAAAGATAAGGTTCAATACATTTAGCAACATTAAGCATACATTTCCAGAAAAAAGAATCCACAATTTTACTCGTCATAGTCAAAGGATGCACATCCTCATAATATTACTTTCTCGTCATTTTAGCCCAAAGAGAAGTGCCAAAACGAAAATTCATCCACAACTTCATATTACTGATATTCATAGTATCCATAAGAAAACGAAAACCAAGACCACCTTTACTCGTGCGCTTGCACATATGTTTCCACCTCATCCAATGAAGTTTAGTGTCTTTACCAGCCCATAAGAACTTGTTAAAAGATATCTTCCAACTAATTACAAACAATTAAAGGCATTTTCATAAAACATAAAGTAATAGAAGTAAGAATACTTTTAAGTAACGTCACATGGCCACCATAAAAGAGAAGAAGATTTCCCCAAGAAAGAATCATCTTCCTGATTTTATCAATAATATTATCAAACAAATTCACTTTCCTTTTGCCTTTATCTAAATTGAAACCCAAATAAACCATAAGAAGATCATCCTTAGCATAACCACTGAAGTCTTGAATCCAATTCTTCTTTATAATAGAAACCCCATTAGAACAGTAGAAATTACTCTTAGTTTAGAAGCCAGAGTTTTCGATAAAAGCCATAATCTTTAACATTTGTTAGCCACAACATCGCAAAACCAATTATCTTTAACAAAACGTAAAAAAGAATCATGCAACATCCACATATTTAAAAATCTGAATTGATATACCCAAGGTCTATTATTTGGATTAAAAGAAATAAAAATAGGTGCATGATCAGAGCAACAAACAGGCATGTGAGTGACAAAATAAAAAAGGATAAGCTAACATCCAAAGTTCATTACCAAGAAACCTATCCAGCCTTTTAAACATCTTACCCCTATACCAAGTAAAAGGATTACCCATATAGCCAAGGTTAAAAAGACCAGTCTCCAATAAAGCATCAATAAAATCATTAATAAGACTTTGGTTGGGATACTTACCTCCCTTGTTCTCAGCAACAGAAGAAATGACATTAAAATCTCATTACACAAAGATTATCAATTATATTATCAGTTACAACCAGCATCACAATAGTAGCAAAAAAGGAAATATTACCAATAAAAATCTTTAAATGGAGAAACTACTTATCATTAATAAGCACGTCCACTTTAACAAAATCAAGCCACAAAAACTAATTTTTATTATTAATGTTAGCAAAAGATTTGAAATTCTTGAAAAACTTCAAAAACTTCTAATTATTATGAGAAGCCACCAATGGTTTAAGAATACCAAAAAAGGCTAACTTATGAGATTTGATTATATTAACAAGTCTATTAGAGATATCGACATCAGCAATACCTCTAATGTTCCAAACCATACACTTAATCATTAAAAACTAACTTTCTCCCTCTAGTCATTCTAGAGGGGACCTCAAAATAATTTTCCTTTCCTTACCACAACTTTGAGCCAAAGCTGCCTCCGAATTAACATATCCTAATTCCCGGATACCTTCGATTTTCTTTTTATTGGATTGGATAAGCTTCCTATCCTTATGAAAATCAGCTCTAAATTGAATTAATTTTTCAGTCAATTTCTTATTTAGATTACTCGTACCTTCAGCAAAAACATGATTAGTACAATCGAGAACAAGATTAGACAATGTGAGATCATTACCGTTGCTGCTTTAAACCACGACATTCACCGATTCCCGGACATTTTGGACCTCAATAACGTCATCAGTAATTTGTCTAGCATTTAAATCAGTAGCAATAGTAATACTAGCATCATTCGAAATAATAGTCATTATTGTTAACAATGATATCCTCATCTGCTTTCTTACCCAAGGCATCATTACCAGTTTGAATCTCTTCAGCCACATTGCTATATTTGTTTTTAAATCATTGGGTCCTCCCACCGCCAACAACAGAAACAGTTTATCTATTCTTTCGTAACTTCGGATGAGCACTGTAACAAGAAATATGAAGATGATCAAACATTCTACAATGAGTACAATAGTTCGGTACAAATTCCAATTCAACTGGTTGCCAATACCTATTAACAGTATTACTAATCCAAACCGTATCCTAAAATTTATCAGTGACATCCTATTCCACCTAAACTCTGGCCACCGAGGGTCTTGAGCAATTGAAGGTAGCATTATCCACCTTAAGAGGATAGCCAAAAATAGACGCCAGAGAATAAAAAAATTTCATGTTATACAGATGAAGTTTTAAACCAGAGAATTTAATCCAGACAGGAATATTAGGAGATTCCTCCCTAGGGTTAAATTCAGGGGTCCATTTTAAGATCTTCATATAATACTTTTCAATAAGTAAAACCTTTTATGAAAAAACAGAAGTGTAATCTTCCTCTCTTTCAAGTTTAATCATAAGATGCGTACCATCAAGAAGACCTAGGCTCTATGTACCAGCAATTTTAAGTTCAGAAAAAAATTTCTTAAAAACCTCCATTTTAGGGTGAGCGACTACCAATATGAATTTCAGAGGTTCAACCAGTACATTGGTATCCTCTTCTAAAAGAATAACGATCAGCTTACCATTTTTCCAAGCATAATTTTTGAGTAAACTCGATGATGAGCTATCTACAAGTTGATCTTTAGAAGAGGATGGAAAAACAACATTTCCTTAATCTTGAGGATGCCCGGCGACAATGTCTCGAAAAGACAGAGCGGTTTCACGATAAGTGAAAGCCATACGAAGGAGACAAAGAAAATCGAAGATCACCGAAGGAAAATGGGAAGGAAAAACCCATAGAACAGCGCTTCAAGTAACCCCTCATTCTCCCCTGAAGAAATAATACCTTACCTTACAAAAACATTGCTGAAACAATAAAAAAACAAATATATATATATATATGTATGTATATATATTATATATATATATATATATACATATATATATATATATATACATACATATATATATATATAAATTCCAATCAAGGAAAACAGGATAACAAAGCAAAGAAATTGAGAAACCAAGCAAGAAAACAAGCAATTAATAAAAAATACCGAGCAACCAAGCAAGAAATCAAGCAAACAAGCAAGATAATCGAGAAACCACACAAAAAAATTGAGTGGTCAAACCAGAAATCCGAGCGGTCGAGCCAATGCCACGATCCTATCTCAACTCCTTAGTCGCCGACGAGGTCAGCCGGCGACGGACCGAAGAAGGGGTTCACGTAAGGATTTTGGGCCGAGAGGGAGGAGTGAGGAGCGACTATATATTCGTGAAACCTTCGTGATCTTAATATCATTAATAATAATAAAACTTTTTATTTTTACCTCGCATGAGTAAAAAAGAAGTTGATGAGACTAAAGAAAACGAATGGTGAAAGATAAGGACATGATGATATTTCAATTGAAGTGTGAAAATATTTAAGAGATTTGAGAGTTTATTGGTTCACTAAACCTTTTAATATTATTTTAAAAACTAAAACGATTCCTTAGGAATGGATGAAGAGTAATTTGGCCCCCATTTTTAAAAATAAAGGGTATGCACAATAGTGTGCAAATTATAGAGAAATTAAGTTAATGTGTCATACATTAAAATTATGGAGAGAGTAATTGAACATAATTTAAGACGTGACACAAAGATTTCTCATAATCAGAATGAATTATGTCGAGCAAGTCTACAATGAAAGTTATACATTTTACTTGAAAGTCACGACGTTTCTGCATTGGTGGAGTCGGTCATGGGGACGGAGGTACCTTTTTCCAAAATCTCAATACCTGCTACTGGCCCAGTGTTTAATGCAGTTGGTTTAGGTGTGATGGTAGCTTTCTTTCTTGTTGTCGGTGTCTGTCTGTTTCCTGAGGGTGTAATATGCCCTTAATGCATTACAACTGACATTGAAAATGATTAGCTTCTTCTGTCAAGCTAAAATGTGGTGAGCTATTAGAACTGAGAAACTGTCAAAACTTCTCCAACTAAGGGCATAACCTTATCTAAAATAAGACTGATTGGAATCTTCGCTTAAGTCAAGCTTGTACACTCTGTCAACAATTCCCATTTTCTTTCTTTGAAAGGGGAAAGAAACCAGATTTGAAAGTCGCATCTGTAGGCAAGCAACCATAACATTCAGACCAATCCATCCTCTTTCTTCTAAATAGAAGACCATCCTCCGTTCAATCTTTAGAGATATCAGCTGATAGCTCCACGAGTCAACATTCAACAGAACAAAAAGATCTACTCCAAAGAATGGTAGATATAGAAATCTCAGACTAATAGATTCTAGATAGAAAGAATAGTAGTACTCTTCAATCTCAAATTCATTAATGGAAAACAAATTGAATGAGAAATGAAGTTCATCTTAAGAAGAGAGAATAGGCTAGGGTACTTTTTTCTTTGAGAAACTAGTCTTCTCATTAATGAATTCTTTTCAGATAGAGTAATATGACTGCAAGAAATTCTTTTTGACTTATATGGTCAACTATTTACTCCCTTGGTCCAGACAACTCGCTCGTCGTTCTCTCTTATAGAATACCGCTAGTAAGATCCCCAACCAAGCTAAACTACACAAGAGAGCACCAGCTAGGCACATAGAGCTACCCGGCAGAGTCGCTTGAGTTCAGCAGCTATTGAGAAGTTTGATGGAGAAATACAGAGAGAGTAAGGAGGATCTGCATATGGATTTTTATTAATTTAGAAAAAAGCTTATGATAAGGTCTCAAGAGAAGTTCATTGGAGAGTTCTAGAAAAGAAAGGTATTGCTGACTTATATTCAAGTCATTAAAGCTATGCATACTAGAGTTGTTACTTGTGTTCGAACAGAAAGATGATCAACAAAGTATTTTTCTATTTCAGTTGAATTACATCAGGGATCTACTTTAAGCCCTTTTTTTTTGCTTTATTTATGCTCTTACTGAGCATTTATAGGAGGATGTAACGTCGTGTATGCTTTCCGATGATGATATACTTCTCTTGGATAAGACTATAGAAAGAGTTCAAGAAAAACTTGAATTACGGAGGTCTGCATTAGAGTCTAAAGGCCTTCATTTGAGTAGATCTAAAACTGAATACATGGAATATAATTTTAGCAGTAGTAGATCTAGTGACAAAATTGTAACTAAGGGTGATCAAATAATTAAAAGGTGTGAACGTTTTAGATATCTCAGGTCTATCGTTCAATGTGACGGTGATAAAGATGGGGATGTTATTAGTAGAATTCAAGTTGGTCAGTTGAAGTGAAGGAATACATTGGGCCTATTGTGTGATAGAAAAGTACCGCTTAAACTAAAAAGAAAATTTTATAAGATGATGGTGAGACTTGTAGGGCATTATGGTGCAAAATGTTGGCCTTTAAAAGAGAAGCATAAAATTAAGTGTTGATGAGATCAGAATACTTAGGTGGATAAGTTGCTTGAAACTTAGAGACAAAATGCAAAATGAATGTATCTGTGAATAGGTTGGTGTAGCTCTAGTGGCGGACAAGATTAGAGAGAGTCGTATTAGATGGTTTGGTCACATTAAACATCAACCATCTAATGATCCAGTTAGAAGAGTAGATGTTTTAGAGTCGACTTATGTTAAGAAAGGTCGAGATAGACCTAAAAAGACTAGGGCGTATTGCATAAAAAATTATCTTAATTTATTAAAAATAAATGAAAATATGACACTCAATAGGACACAATGGAGAGAAAGGATTCATGTAGCCGACACCACTTAGTGGGATAACGGATTGTTGTTGTTGTTGTTGTATAAATGCAATTGATTAGTTCAAAACTTATAGACTTTTTTATATAAGCCAAAGGTATGGCCATAAATAACAATCATTTCAAAGCTCTCAATGATTTACCCTAGTTGAGTTCCTGGTAGCCTGAATGTCAAGAGTAAATTTTGATCCATACAAAACAAAGTTTGAAGCATGCTACAATTTCATGTGGGTCAAGAAAATACACATATCTTCAAAAGCAATAAAGAAAACAGAAGGCAAAGAAGTTAAAAATTATTAAAAAACTAACAGCATGAACTCAATAAATTATGGCTGCAAGTCAAAATAATAGTCTTCTAAAATTGAATATATAACTACAATTTTGCAGATAGCAAACAACTAGAAAGAATTAATGCTTGCACCATGAAAAGAGGCCCTGAGTGTAATCAATTTCTCTTCTTATATGGTTATTCAAAGGATATTTAGTAACATTTTGTGCATTTCCATTTCCATGATGAATATGGTGGAAATGAATAAGATGTGTTAAATTAGGAAAAATAAAGTGAGAAATGATACAATAACATGGTGAAAGTATGTAATATGAAGGGTATAAAATGCCGTAATAAGATGAGAGAATAGAAGGAATGAGGAAGGTTTATTGAGAAAAAAAAAAGATCAATGGTAATATGGTTAGAAGTTATAAATTTTTTATTTGAACAAATTATATTTAACAACTCATGTACAGCTCGCCCTGAAAGAATAGAGAAAGAGCATTCACAGGGGCATTCCAAACAACTGGGATTCAACAATGAAATGCTGGTGATTCAGCTCTAAAAAGGCTTGAATATAAAATCTAATTTTAGATAAAATCGAGCAAAATGAGATAATTAATCAGCTGAAATCAGGATTGATTTTTTGTGAACTTATTTCACAAAATAGCCAGGTCAAGACTAACTAGAAATGAATTCGAGCAGGTTTGAAAAATGATCCAAACTTGGTATGAGTTTTTGGTTCAAACAATCTAGAGTTTGTATGGATCAACAAAAGGCGGAAAGTTCAATTCTTGTGTGTGTGACAAAGATACTACAATCCTATAAAAGGATGAACTAAAATCTCCATGCACATCTAACACTCTTCATTAAAATATTTGAATAACTAATACTGAAGGTAGTCAAAAGTCAGTGGGAATGAATGTAGCTAAAAGGTAATTTAACTTTTGATTAATGTTTTTGTAGCGCATTGTCCAACATTCGTTGAAATGAATGGGCCAACCTTAATAGAACGAAAAAATAATACTCTAGTTCTACTTTTTATTTATTTAAAGCAAATTTACGCAAACTAGATAAAGAATTGATTCAAATATTTTTTACACTAGCATTTTAAATGCTTAAATTTAAAGGCACCAATTTGATCTAATCCTTTGAATTAAAGGAGAGATCATAACACCCAGGAAGTAATAAAAATTAGCATTTGTCCTTCTAATAGCATTCTATCAAACTTTACCTCCCAAGCCGTTCTTCAGAACACAAGCATCTTTGGAAAGAGATGACACCTTCATTAAGCACGTCACAAAAATGAGAAGTAATCAATTTCAAGTTACAAAAGTTTAGTAAATTATTCAAAATGAGGCTCAAGTGATTAAATAAGTACCTCTCAATGGAAGAACACAAACTATTTAAGAAATGGCGTGGAGTCATAGAAACCTCATGCATACCTAAGAAGCTTTGTACCACTCACCAGAAAATCAAAATTTAGTCATTATTAATGGGCATGTTCTCCATTATTTTCAAAGCCATGTTGAATTCTCCTTTGCTATGGCATATTTTCAAAAGTTGCTTCTTTGTGGTCTCATCTGGTATTCTTCCTAATTTAAGAATAAGATTATAAACCCTGCGAATTTCCAATAAATTAGCCTTTGTGGAAAGCACCCAAAGTAATTTATTATAGTTACTAGAATGTGGCACATGATTATGTGAGATCATCTCTTCTAGAAGTAGGATGGCTAGATTGCTAGGACAACAAGGAACAATGAATTTAAGTAATTGGTCGTATAAAATCTTGTTTGGAAGGAGACCTCTCTTCTGCATCCCATGAACAAGTGATAATCCCTCAATCACTCTACCGGTTATGCAAAAGCCCACAATCAATGTATTGTATGACATTTTATCAGGAATACAGCCATTGGAACTCATCTGATTGAATAACCAAGTTGCACAATTAATATCACCAGATCTAATAAAAGCCTTCATAAGAATAGTATAGGTCACCTGATTGGCAGCAATGCCATGGTTATGCATATCAGCAATATGATTATAAGCATCTTCTATCCTATTACATCCACAAAGTCCATTAATTATACCATTATAGATGTGCAAATCTGGCACCAACCCTCTATATACAAGATCCTGCACTTTTTCCAATGCGAAATTGACCTTTTCTGTTATGGACATGGAAGATAGCCTTTTACTTTGAAGCATTCGGGATGTATGTTTTCCTCTAGATTCCAATCTATAAACAATGTGTCTTGTCTTCTTGAGTTTTCTGGTTAATGAGAGATTTCTGGCACCACTTTTGTGTCCACAAAGTCCACATATCAGAGATCCATATGCAACAAGATCAGGTTCAATCTGATTCCTAACCATCAGATCAAATATATACAAGGCTAAACCAACCTCTCCTTTCCTCAAAAATTGATTAACAAGCATGGTGTAAAGAACAGTATCTGGAACAAAACCATCCTCTAACATCCTATCTAGATAATGGCAAGCATTCTTATACATGTTTTTCTTAATCAAACCATTTATAAGTGCACTATAAGCACGAGAACTAGGCAACAACCCCCGTTGCATCATCTGATCAAATAGATGACAAGCCCTAACAGCTCTTCCCAGAACACAATGACCGTTGATAAGTGTGGCATACACAACCTCATCAGGATTAACCCCAGCTTTAAGCATGTTATTGAAGGTCATGTCAGCCTTCCTTATTCTTCCTGCTCTGCACAAGGAACCAATTATTGAATCATAAATAGAAACAGTAGGATCAAAGCCTTTCTGTATCATTTCATCAAGTTGTTCAAGTGCCAAATCTACCTGCCCATTCTTGCAAAGTGCATTAATTTTAATGGAGTAAGCAGTCAAACTAGACGGCACACCTTGATGGTGCACAAGGAGGCTAACACGCGAACCAGCATCTTCCAAATGACCCTCTTTGGACATGCACCTTAACAAGAAATTGTAAGTAGAGATTGAAGGCTCATAACCCCAACTAACCATTGTTTCCATAAAATTGCAAGCTAAATCAATGTTTCCCTCTGTACAAAAGACACAAAGCAAAACATTAAAAATCAAATGAACAGGAAATACATCACTTTTCATTATCTCGTCCAGCAAAACTTCAATTTCCCCTTTGAAGCCTTCATTGCAGGAAGAAATGTTAGAGACTCTCGACAAGTCAATCTTCCAGTCAGCAATAGCATGCAAAGTTTTCTTAATCACCATGGGCCGATGACCTCGGGGTAGATTCTTCATAAGCACGGAAAACATCACATGGTCTGGAACAATACCACTGTCCAACATCTTATCAAACAACTGCTCCGCCTCAACCATTCTCCTTTCCATGCAAAGTGAAGTAACCAGAACTGTGTAACACTGCAAATTAGGAGGTAAACCGGACTCATACATCTCCTTCAAAAGCTCCATTGCTTGGTCCACGCGTCTGTTTTTGCTGTGCCAGTTTATCATCATGCAATAGGTGACTACATTCCGTTTCAAGCCTCTCTCCACCATCTGGTTGAAGAGTTTCCATGCTGAATCAAGATGGCCAAGCTTCAAAACTCCATGGATAATGGTATTATATGCATATGTATCAGGCTGGCACCAGCTCATCTCTTGCATTCTGTTGAAAATCTTCAAAGCCAATTCCATCCTACCTTCCTTCTGGTACCCATTTATAAGCGAAGTGCACAATGTGCAGTCCAACCAAAATCCACGTGATTCCATTTTGTTGCATAAATTCTCGGCCTCCAAAACTCGACTTGCCTTGGAAAGTCCATACACTAAAGCCTTATATGACCGTGGAGAGAGCGGTAAGCCCAAGTTAAACATAAAATCAAACATGAAGCGGGCATGGTCCAAGCAACCAATGGAGCACAAACCAAAGATCATGGCATTGTAGACTGACAAAGGTGGAAGTAGTCCTTCTTGAGCAGCTATCGCACAAAAGAGATTGAAAGCGTCCATGTACTTTCCCTTTCCACAGCGCGCGCGAAGCACAGCAACGTAAGCCCTCGCGGTCGGCAAACATCCGATTTTCACCAGTTCGTCCAAATAAGTTTCGGCCACGTCAAGCTTCCAAAGCTTGCAGTAGCACTCAATCATAGAATTCAGCACAGCGGAATCCATGGAAACTTTGTCTTTGCTGCTATGATTGAAGAGGACATCGGCCTTATGAAGCTGGCCGGCGGTTATGAGAGAACGGAGGAGCCGACCAAGGTCAATGGGAAGGCCGAGAGAGATAGCATAGCTCAAGGCGGCAGCAGCTTCCAGCGAGGACGAAGAAATTATGATGCGTTGGCTAACGTTGTGAGCGGCAGAGAGCAAACCGCGGCGGGCAAGACCTGCGAGAAGAGAGAGGCGGTAAGCTGCGAGATCGGAGACAGTTTCGCCGGGAGATGATGGGGAAGGGTATGCGGCTGAACGAGCGCATGCGTTCATCGCAGAAAGAGTGAGACTTGGAATTCTTGAGGGGTGGGAAAGATGAAACTGATAAAAAGATGGGAATTTGCACCTTCTCAATGGTATCATTAGAATGGTGACGGAAGAACTAGAATAACAAGTGCGGGAAGATGTGACATTGTTGCACGCTCCAAACGCCGCAGTCGCGGAACGCTGCAAACAGCGGCGGCGCACTGATTCCTCCGACGAGTGGGTTTTAATGGGAAGAGGATTTTGCTCTTAACGCAGGGTTTACTCGAAAAATATTTTACTCCAAAGGTTCAGCTTCATTGTATTATCGGAATATTTAAAAATGACGTTTTATTCACTTATCCTGCATTACTTAATTTGGACAATGTTATTCGGTATATTCCGATTTTCACTATATTATTGGAATAACAATATATAGTTAAGTATAGTGAAAACCGGAATATACCAAATAGCATGCAAAGTTTTCACTATATTGATTTGGGCGGGGAATATTCTAATGCGGGGAATATTCTAATAATACTTCAGCCCCAAATCAAGTAATGCGATGAAATATTTCAATAACACTGCAAAATAATATATATAATACTCGAATAACACATCATTTTTACAAATAATGCAAATGAAATATTCCTGTAACACAGTCGGATATTCCAATCCGAACGTAGCTCTACGTTAGGAGTCATGATTTAATGTTTTTCTGGGTTTAGTGTCTCGATCAACTTCCTCCATTTTGTCTCGCAGCAGCCCATAATTAATATTAATTTAAATTTGTTAAAATCAGTTTTAAAATCTCATATAATAATTAAAAAAATTTAGAACTTAATTTGAATCTTTAAAATATATTTAGGAACACTTTCTCATTGAACAAGTAATAAAATATTTAATATTGGTTTGAAAGTGCCCTATATATTGTTCAATTCAAATTTATTCAATTTAAATATTAGATTATTTTTCCATTCTTTTTTTATATTTTTGGTAGAACAATTATGCCTCTTTTGAAAATTGCAATTAAATTTGGTATCTGATTGGTTGTTGATTCTCTCATAGCTAAGGGTTCGAGATTAACTTTTGGTAGAGTAAATGTTCAAATTAATATTGATTCTTACCTTCTTAATATATTTATTTTAGAGGTTGAAGGACAATATATTGGTTTACCTGTTTATGAATAAAAATTTACTCCATGTAAATCTTGTTTGACATTGGCCCATGTTGCTTCCTGCCCAAAAACTTCCACCAATGATCCACTTATAGTTCATTTTTTTTTCGAGAAAGAAGTAAAATAAAATACAATCAAGTGCAAAAAATACACAAAACTATTAGTTATTTCCCTTCTATGTCTGTTAATAATGTTATTCCTGCTAATCTTTCTACTAATTCTCTATTTATCTATGACCAGATTATTATTCCTCTTAATTTTTTAACTGCTCATGACTTGAATAATGCTGCTAATATTCCTCATAGTATTATGAGTTTTTTGGAGAAGAGTATGAAATTTTACATGCTTTAGTTGTTATTTATGCTAATAGAAAGAACTCTCTACTATTATTTCTGGTTATATTCATAAAGTTCCTTTTCAAAATTTATTTAAATGATTTGTCTTCTAAAATAGTCGTTAATGCTAAGAATGTTATTTCTTCTACCTCTAAACCTTCTATTTTTAAATTTAAGAAGGGCATGTCGAAAGGGGGTCTTCCTCATAAATAATTTTCTTAATAATTTTTTTCTAATATTATGGTTCAGAATGTAAGGGGGCTTAATAGTGAAGCCCAAATAGCTAATTGCAGGAATTCATTAAAAAAAGAATTAGATCTCCTTTTGAGACTTAGCATGTTAATTCTACCATTTCACATTCTATTACACTTAATAATTTATTTTTTTTTTCCAAGTGAAAGGAGTATTGATAATTTTTGTACTAAAAAAAATAGAAATTATGAATTAAATGGAATTATGTTATTTTGGATTTTTTTGCTTTAAATATTAAATATTAGTACATTCATGGTCACATTTCCTATTCTTCTTCTATTCATTTCTTTATTATTGTTATATATGATGATAACAATGCTCAGATTTGGAAAGATTTATAGATTTTAATTTTCTCTTTGTTTGAGAATATTCATGGTTCATGGATTCTTCTTAGTGATTTCAATTGCATTTGAAGGATTGAAGAAAAAGTAGGCTGTGACCCTATATACCTAGTATACGTAGTGATTTTAAGTAGTGCATGTTTGAGGCCGGTTTACTATAACTTTAGAATGTGTTTATTCCAATAGTTTCTTAAATAATCAGTAAATAATACTCTTAGGTGTTTACTTGATAGAGCTTTATGCAATTCTATATGATTTGATTATTTTCCTGATTCTTTTTATAAAGTTATTGATTCTTTTTTTCTTGGATCAATTATATTTCTATTTTTTGAGAAATTATATTAATTTACATTATAGATTAACACACAAGAATTATTAGAATAATTGTTTTAATTTTATATTTGTTGTTAACACAACTTAGAGCCTTCCTGTTAAATGATATCCTCTTTTAACTCTCTCTCTCTCTCTCTCTCTCTCTCTCTCTCTCCCTCTCTCTCTCTCTCCCTCCCTCTCCCCCTCTCTCTAATAAGCTTAAAATATTAAATTGACTTTTAAATATTAGGAATGATATATCTTTACTTCTTTATTCAGTTCTATCTTGATCCTAAAGATAAACAACTTGATATCATGTGTTAGTTGGACAATAGCCCAATGATGTGAGTGAAATTTATGATTTATTTTTCTGTATTTCCATGCATTATTTTAATTATTTGTAGCTAATCTTTTCTTGTCCTCGCATTTTTATGTTATTTGAATGATACAGGGCTTAAAAGCTAAAAAGGAGCTCATTGGTATCTGAATAATCTAAAATAAAGGCATAGCTACACCACTTTGTTGGCGTATATATGCTATTGTTGGTGTACTTACACCTAAATTTGGTGTATACTTGCTCTTTGCATGCCCCCACCAAGCTAATGGTACCTAGTTGTCAACGTGTACTATTACACTGTGTGCCTAGGCACCACATATTGGAAGACTAGGTGACACACCTGGCACATAGGTGTCACCTATTGGGTGCTTAAGCTTCTAGCTAGAGGCATATGCACCAACTTATGGGCACCTAGGTGCCCCCTTCAAATAGGGTGCTATTTCTAGACATCGAGAGACCAAAACTCCGACAACACAGAGAAGAACTCCGGTGTCGGGCAAACCGACTCAGGAGTTATGAAAATTCTTTGTTGGTGGCGATTAAAGGCTATAAAAGGTAGAATTTTGAAGGAACAAGTGCATCTCTTTTTCAATATTTTCTCTACAATAGAATTAGCAACTCACTGGTACTTGATCCCTAACTTCAATATTTCTAATCTATATATTATTATAATTCTTAAGTAAATGATGAAAAATTATAAAATTAACGCCTCAACACTATTAAATTTAGTCACTAATCACTAAAAGAATTTAATTCTTAGTTGTTATCAGTTAAAATACAATTTCCTAGAAATTTAGAAAGCAATTGAAAATTTGACATATGATTAGGGTCTATATTCAAGATAATAATAAAAAAAAAACGAGTTATTGTAATTATCCTAAAAAAGAAAAAAACAAAAAAATGAAAATGAAAAGAAAAATAAAAATCGTCATAATTACGAAGAAAAAATTTAGAAACCTAAGAAGAGAAAATTGAGGTTAAGCTCAAATTAACAATGATTACAGATGAACCTTTTCAATAAGTCAAAGAATTAAAAGTTTCACTAATGAAATATTGAAATCTTTCTTTTCAACATGATAATAACAGATAATATTATTTAAGTGTATAGCTAACTAAATTTTATGTCTGAACTAATAATTTCATGAAATTTTAACTTTACATAAGTAATTTAAGATGAATTGTAGATATATGGTATTAATGTGAGCTATATTAAAATATTAGGATGGTGTTATGAGAATTCTCCCTAAAAGAGCGACTAGTGCACTTTGATCAAAGTGTTTACTAAGTTCTTAAATATCACTATAATTCTTAATCTACACTCTTACTTAATTTCTTTTGAATTTTAATCTTAGATTTTGAAATTGCTTGGTGGCAAATAATGTGTAAGTTTGGGAGAATTTTGATGAGCATAAAATTTATGATTTTCTTATATATTTACATGCATTATTTTTATTGTTTGTATGCAACTTATCTTTAATTGTGATTTTTATGTTATTTGTGTGATACAAGGCTTGAAAACTAAGCTCATTCGCATTTGGACACTACAAAATGAATGTCGGCATAACAACACCACTTTTCTAGCCTATATACCCCATTGTTGGCGTGGCTACACCCAAAATTGGCATATACTAACTCTTTTGATGCCCCTCACCAAGAAAATGGCACTTTTGCACCAAATATAAGGCACATAGTCATAATGCTACACTGAGTACATAGGATTCACTTATTACGCACCTAGGCGCTAGACCTGGCACAAAAGCATCACTTATTAGGCAACTTAAGTGCATGGCTAGACACATAAGTGCTAGTTTTTGGGCGCTTAAGCACCACCTCCAAATAGAGCACCATTTTCAGACACCAAGAGACCAAAAGTCAAGCGACAGGGAAGAACTTAGGCATCACACGAACTGACTTAGGAGTTAAGATAGCTCTCTAACCATGTTGATTTGTGGCTATGATCCAATTCTATAAAAGGCATAAATTAAAAGGAACAAGTGCTTCACACTTCAATCATTTTCTCTACCAAGCATTTGGCCTTTGAAGTGACATCAAGGGAAAAAGATATCTAATAGAAGGAGTTGTTAGAGAAAACTTGTAATCAACAACAGGCTTTTTTGGGAATCTTAAGAAAGCAATAGAGATTGTGAGAGTTCTTTTGAGAGAAAATAAGTGTGTCAAAATTTCTAGTAACTTCATGTAACTTTAGTGAAGAATATTAATGTGATTGTTCCAACTCTCTTACTATTGAATTTGCAATGAAAATTTTTGGTTGTGTTCATTTGTTATGTGGATGACTTAAATTTCTTTCTCCCCTAAATTAAATTTATGCAATTTGTAATTGTTGACCTTATTTTGATGTGGTCTAATTCTCTTATTTAGAAGCCTAGGAGCTAGCCATAAAACATTCTTGTTGACTATCCTAGAGGAATAGTGATGAAATCTACCCCCATAGAAATTCTATACACTTCTTGACTCTTCTTTTGACATCCCACATGGGTGATCATAAGCCCTCATTTATCACTTGAGATGGTTAAGACCAACATGTGAAGATCCAATGATCAGTTATTATAGGATCTTGAAGCTTTAGGGCAACCCTGGGTGGCTTGGTCTTTCACACACACATTTGCACTCACCCCAAACCCCTCAACACATCCAAAACCATCCATTTGACTGAATTGACTTTTTTCCCCCCTGGAAGCCCATAACACACTTCTTAACTCTTGTGAAGGCTCATGTGGGTGGTCCCAAGTCCCCAACCCGTGGTTAAGAGGCCAAAGACTAACACATGGAGACTCCAAAATGAGTTCTTACAAGGACCACAAAGCTTATTGAGTTTTTCATAGATTGCATGCTCACATCATCCAATTGACCTCAAATCCACCCTAAAACCAAAATTAGCCCAAAATATCCCAAAATTACCAAAATACCCCTAAATACGCATATATTCCCTTAAATTCCCAAAGTGCCACAAAAATTGTCAAAATCCCTAATTTCACTCAAAATCCCACCTTAACAAATCCTAATCACCCAATTCACCCAAAATGCCCAAATCCACCAAAATTGCCTAAATTATCAACATACCCACAAATTTAAAAAAAATGCCCAAAATTGACCAAATACCCAATTTTTCACCAAAAGTATTTCTAAACCTCTCCAAAAGCTCCCAATTGATCATCCCAAAAGCTTCACAGTACCTTAAAAACACTTCCCCAATCAAAATCCCCCATTCCCAAGCTCTCTAACCCGATCCAAGACTAAGCCCGATCCACCTTTTGGTCAAGATCATACCTTTACCCTACCACAGCTCAAATTGACACTTGGATGACATTCGTGGGACCAATGCGAAGCTTCTTAATAAATCTAATTGAGGCCTCATCTCTTGAACAAAGGTATGAATAAGAAATCCTTAATTTTGCCTTGATTTGAACCATTATGAAATAAATTTATCTTTCATGCATATCTAGCCCTATAGATGAGTTCGTCTCACTTAGATGAAGGTGTATGAACAAACCACACTTAAATAAGTTGAGTATCGAATTAAATCTTAGGGTTAGAATGTGAATGGTTCACAGGTTATGGATGATCGAGACGATAATTTTTTTGTCGTTTATTTTTGCGTGTATCGAACGAATGACAAAGATCAAGTCTGATGGGTAGACGTTACGCGAACCGCGGGCCAACTCAGCACTGACGTGGAAAGTGCAACCAATCAAAACACACAGTTTGGAGTTTTGGAGATGCTAAGATTGAGGTGGTGGTCGACATCGACAAGTAGGAAAATTTGGCTTTTTGAATTAATTAAATATAAAAAATGCTATTTAACTTAAAAAATTCATACCTTGAGGTAGAAATATCACAATTTATAAAAAAATACCTTTGTTCTTGGTGAATAGAGAAGAATTTAATGAACAAAAAATTAGAATTATTTATCAAATGTTTTATTTAAAATTAATAAATACCCCCAAGTTTTAATTAATTCATAAGTGCTTGGATATTAATCAACATGACATGAAGTTTTGAGTGCTTATTTCTAATGACCCTAGGGATGTTCATTGATTTTTCTAAGGCCAAAGGACACCCCTACCATCAAAAGCTCTAATTTTCTAGAAATTTCACCTTCGCTTTGATTAAAAATTAGGAAAAAAAACAAAAAAAAAAAAGAAATCAAGTTTGTTGAGTTCAATGTGGTTAGAGGATCTTTTAAAAAATGCCATTTAAAATAAAGAATGTATTGTTAAGTATTTTTAATATTAAAAAATTAATAAAAATTAAAAATATGTAACTATAATTCAAAAAATCACAAAAATAACTCTGTTTAAAGGAAACCACCCAAGGATGTCCCCATAAAAACTACAAAGTGAGAAAGTTTATTTATAATATGAAAATGGTATTTAAACACAAGGGTAAAATGCTAGAAACAAATTCACACAATTTTCTAAAGGGTGTAATTGTAAATTTTCAAATTGATGAAGATTGGAAGATAATTAAGTCTGGATGATCTTTAGGAAGTCAATAATTAACTGATTTGAAGCCCAAACCAATGATTAAACATAATTCAATCTTTCAATAAGAATCAAACACATTTCATAAAACTTTTTCAAAATTGCAAATGTGTCCTTCAAAGATCTAAGAGCTTGGTAGTGAGTTAGGCTTCATCTAAAACCATTTAAAGGGATTCAAAAAGAAAGAACATAACTTATCATATGCATTTCTAAAACACTACAAGCTCAAGCCCAATTGAGAAAAGAGAATAAAATTTCTTTACGTGGTTAAGATTTCCCCTAGAGGTGACCACCCATACAAACCTCAAACATAACACAAAATAATTAACTACACTGAGCACAATATAAAAATATTGCAATGAAATTTTAACTCAACAAAGATTAATCAATTCAACAACTTAGTAAGGTCAAGTGAACTTAAAATGATCCAGAAAATTCCAAAGCTATTTCGGGTCATCCATGAACACCTTCACAAGAATTTGGATATTTTAAAGGACATTTAAACTTATTATAATTTGTTGAATAAAATCATCCTTAAAAAATTTAGGGACCCACCAATATATGATTCGAGGCCCTTTTAAATTAAATCACTAATGAAAACCCCTTCACTACTTATCCTACATTAAAACCCAATGCCCAAGGATATGAACCTTGGATAAAGTGTTTAAACCCTTGCGAGCACCTGAGAATATTTTTAATGCCACAAATGGATCATCGAGCTTATGTAAGTTGGAGGACTGAGTGGTGATAGCGACAACGATAATGCTTATATGTGCTAAGAGTGGGACATTAGAATAGTATTTCCTACCTCAAAGACCTTTGGGGAGGCGATATGACCGATGATACTATACAAAAACTTTTGGTAAGAAGTTTCCCCCTTATTTTCTTAGGTTGTAAGTAGTTCTAGTCCAATTAGGGTGTGGAATATCCAATTTTACCAAAAAATTTACATATATATTTACAATATAATAAAAATATATTTTCATGTGAAACTACTGCTTTTGACTGCTAAGTAAACTCTACATGCATGAAAAATCAAAGAATTTTTTATGAAGTCCTATAAAAGTTTACTTATTAATCACTCTGATTGCGGCCAAGAAATGCCTTCCTTAGATTGTTTGGTTGGTAGCTCTTGTCTAAGGTTGAGATTATAAAGCACAGAGCCAAACTCTGAGCCCCCACCTTTACCAAATTCTTACATGTAATTCCAGTCTTCTATATGTGAAAGAGTTTTGTTTTGCTCTATTCATGTTTTCTTATGATTTAACTAAGTTTATCATTCCAGATTTCCTTATGATTTGCTTAAGCTTCCTACATTTGCTCAAATTTCCCGCACTTTGTTGTATTATGTTTATTGTACTAACCCTTTTGCAGCAGTTGTAGAGGCCAAGGTACACAATTTTGTGTTTTACTACCGCACTTCTTTTACTGTGCTTTCACTAATTCTTTTACCTATGTTTGTCCCTACACACTTGTCAGACCTTTAGTATAGAGAACAATTGTTTGGTTGCTGAGAATGGATCACTACAACACATGAATGAACACATTCTCTAATTTTAACGATAATAATCAATATTACATCATAAGACATAAAACCCTAAACCTGGAGTCAACGTCGATAAGGAGCTTAGAGCAAACCTTGTGGGTAGCATAGCAAGGATGCAAGCGAAGGACAAATGAATAACACCAACGAAACAAGGATCAACTTCAGCAAAACATAAAACAAATTGAAGAACATCTTTGAAAGAGCAAACAAGATCATCATTAGCCAAACTTTCCTTAATATTAAATAACATAATCCATAAGATTTTGAGGTTGTCTGCCTAGCACAACATGAATCCTCACTCCATATTTAAGCTTTTACACATTCATGTTGTGCAATATAAGTCCCAACTCTTTTAGGATTCTGAGGTCGTCGTTCGATATGACATAAATCTTCTCAACTTCCAGGCTATTTTCATCATCGATTATTATGTAAATATATGCCCTAAATAATAATAATTGGTAAGAGTAAACCTTAAATAACTATCATTCTAAAATATAAAGCCAAATAATAGGATAGTTTGGGAAGTCATCAAGGTTCTCCTCAAGATCCATTGCATCCCCTACTATTCCCTCATTTGGACTCCTAAAATAACTGTTCATATTTGAGCCACTCTCATTTAATTTTTATGTGTCCAAAATTGAAAACTAAACTTTGAATTTTTGAAGATTAAGCTTCTGATTCTTTTTAAGAATTTTATTAAGTGATTTTAGTCATTTAAGATGTAATTAACTATAGGGGTTTGCCTCTATAGGGAGCTAAAGAACCCCGATCAAATAAACCTAACTTAATATTCAATGTTAGGCAGGGAATCTGTTAGTTACACAAAAGGTTCAAAAACCAAACAAATGTTATAAATTCTTAAGTATATATAATTGAGCCCACTGTCAAGTAGTATGTTTATCTCTCAGGATAGTGTATTACTTGTGGTGTTAGGCTCGATTACTTAAACTATTTAAAATATGTGGTCTCTATCTAGTCTCATTTTTAAAAATTAAAATTCTAATTTTCAAAATCAAAATTTTACATATATTAAATTAATTTTTTTTAAAGCAACTGACATATTCCAAAATGGCGACTGATAGATTCTGGTGACTCTGCTAGGGAATGGTTCCTCTCACCATCTTTGATCAGGTGGTTTTGTCTTTATATATTAGTAGTGTGTCCATGTACCTAGTGGGTCAGACTACCATTTTTCCATTGGCGTACCTCATTAATTTATTTCTTATGCGGGTATAACCAACTCTTTTTTTATTCTAGAGCCTCCTGTTTAATCATCCTTAAACAGGGAGGTTCCTGAATCTTTAATGTTTAAAGTGGGGTGGATCCCCAATAGGTGTAGTAGGTTAGGAGTGGTTTATCGAAGTGAGTTTGATGCGAATTCAACCCCCTCCATTCTCAAACCGGATCCTATGCTTCATTCCTCTTTAAGTTTGACTTGTTGTGAAAAAGTTAAACTGAAATCTCACTCTCACAACCTTTCATTTAAACTCTAAACAAAATAAAATTTCATCAAAATTTCAAAGCAAAATGAAACTTCTTAAAACACAACAAATTCATAATAATAAAACAAAGCACAAATTTTGAAATAAAACTTATAAGATTGAATTTCACAGGTTGCCCAGTTCATTAGACAAGTGTGTTAACTTGATTACTTCTGCTGAAATTACAAGGCATGAGACATCATTGACTCTCAAAAATTCTTCAAATTATAGAGAAAATGACTTCACCAAAGTTGATCTTTTCTTTCATCCTCATAATGAAGTTGGTTGTTAGTAAGAGTGACATGCCTGTTTTACTGGTTATCAAGTTTGGATAAGGATTCAAAGATATTAAAGCCAAGTTCAAGAATGTCAGCGTCGCCATGATGAAATCCAAAAAAAACAAGTTCATCAAGCCTATTGTGGAGTTTAACTTGATTTTTGCTACAGAATTTTCCCCTTGAAAAGGGAGTTGGTTGAAAAGAGCTTTACTGTTACTGTAAATTTTGCCTCTAGGACCATTGGGACTACTCTAAAGATTGTTTATGCTCCTACAACTGGATTCACAGTTACTTCACTAGTTTCTCTGTCAACCAAAAGGAAGGATATTCTACATGATGAAGAGTCAGCTAAGGCTTTTGCCCCACAATTTTTTATATTTGAGATTGGGTCCAATTCAAAGTTCATGCAACTGACCAAGGCACAAAGGAGGAGGCACAACCAGGAAATTATGAGGGACAAAAGGTGAAAGCAGTAGAGTTGGCTACTGTCAAGGCTATTTTTTAGTTAGATAAAATGGGATCAAAGACCTCACTCCTATGAAAAGGGAGTACGTTTTTCCCATTACCTTCCACTTTTGGGGAAAATGTTATTTGTAAGGTTACCCCCACATTACTGCCACCATCTCTCCATAATGGTACAAGGCCGGTGATGAAATTCAAAGCAAGATCTGAGAGAGAAATAGTTGTGGACAAAGGAAAGCAACCAATATAGATTTAAGCTGAGCAGCCTCAACAAATCTGCCAGTATTCGCAACAGTAAAACCAACAGTACGGTCAACAACCATTCTAGTAGAGGCCAAGTCGATGGATGAAAAACAGGGTCTATCTATTATTGATTTGTTGATCCATGCATATTCTTTCGAAAAAAGGCAGTAGCATAGATGTTCTTGGATTTGACTAGGATGCTTGAGTTCAGATTACTTGAGCCAAAGAGGCCAGAGGAAGTCGACAAGAAAGATCAAACCCAATTATTGCCCATATCACAAATTACATGGGCATACAATAGAGGGTTATTTCGGCTTCAAAAAGTGGCTTGAAAAGAACTTTAGAAATAAGAATATAACGATTCCAAAAGAGTATTTGACAGAACATGAAAGAGGTTCCATCAATATGATTTCGGCTGATCCAATTATTCCACATGACTTCTACACAACTACATTGGTGCTCAACGAAAGAAATGATGCTCATTAAAAACCTCCAAGTGACCTTAAAGTTATCAAAGTTATCAAAGGAAAGTTGATCGAGGCTATGCTGGAGAGGCTCCAAGATGACATTAATCAGTTGTCTGAAGAACAAAGAAAAGAGATGAATGATGAAGACTACAAAATGTCAAATTGCATGAAGGAAAGATAAGTAGAAATCAAAGTTGTTGAGACTAGGGCCACATTATCCTTATGTGATGCTCCCTTCCCCATCAAGGAGAGCACTACAGATGAATTTCAAAGGGTCATTCAACAACGTGATGAACAAATCAACCACCTCAAAAAGAAAATTGAAGAAATGATGATCGCTATGGCTACTATCCAAGGGTAGTCACATTCACCAATGTAGAATCCCAAGAGGTGAACTAGCTGAAAATAATTCTTGTCACAGAAGAAAGGAAATATTTCACTCACGCCAATAGAGATGAACAACCGAAGAAAGGTTCAGCTGAGAGCATCATTCTGGAGAAGGATATTAAGAAAAAGGGTGAACAACAAGTGAGGGAGGCCTTAGCCCAGTCCAAAGGAGGAGCATCAATTTTAAAGGGTGGACATTGCGTTGAGGAGTTTGACATTGTGCCCCAAGGGCTTTGTGCTTCCAACCTTCAAAACCTTTTATGGAACTAGAAACCCTCAACAACATATTGTGCACATTCGAGCAAGTTGCTACAACATGGGGGGTAACGAAAAACTTTTGTTTTGCCAGTTTGTAAGTAGCCTCTTCGGAGTTGCCTTTGATTAGTAGATGGAGCTACCAAATGGTTCAGTAAAGGCATTCACAGAATTGGAAAGTCTTTTTATAAAATGGTTTGCTAGAGCTCAACACCACAACACCGTTGGTGCAATACATCCTACGTTGGAGAAATCTCAACATGAGGAATGAACCAGAGATCTAGGTGCAACGTTCAATTAAGATTCTTCTGAAGAACATCCATGGTCAAGAAGATTTTATACTCAAAGGTTTGAAAATCAAAAAGTTTGAGAAGTTAATAGCAAAGCCAAAAATATCAATAAAGAAGCTAAGCAACATGGTTTTTTACGGAAAGCCGAGGAGCTGAAACCAATGAAGACATTTGATAAGAAATTTGGGGTAGTTTCAGTGGTTGGCAGGGGCAAGTTATTATTACAAATACAAGCTAAACAACCTTAACAAACCTATCGATGACCTCGGCAAAATGCTGAACAATCATTTCAACAGAGACCTTACTAGAAGGATGAAAAACAAGTTCCAACCATGGTCAATCAATCAAAAAAGATATACTCTTTTAAAGATGAAGAAACACGAAAGTTTTTCTGTAATATGATTAAGAATCCCAAATTCAGGTTGCCTGAACCAAAGAAACCGGATTAGGTCAACAAGAAAGGTCACCCGAGATATTGCCAGTACCATAAGATCTTTGGACATAACATAAATGAGTGCTTCAGTTTCAAAGACTGGCTTGAGGAGAACTTTAATAATGGGAACATAAAAATCCTGCAAGAGTATTTGAAAAAATCTATAAGAGGTTTCATCAATATAATTTCGGTCTATCCCATTGTTCCAAGTAACTCCTACACAATTGATGTTGAATAGAACACAGTTCAAGTGAAAAATTCAAAAAAAAAAAGATTTAGCCAGATCCAAATTGTTTCATTGTAGACTAGAACACATAATTAAGGAACTCTCCCTTGTTGAGGGATGGAATATTAGTAGAATCAATGTTAGTCTATCCCATCCCTCCCATTACAATAAAATGAAAACAAAAAACTTGTTGTTCATAATCGCTCGGTGTTTTTGTCGCCCAGATTCGACAGATAACTTCATATCAAATGGCAAAGAGATTTCTGGAAAAGAAGAAAAAAATCAGCTCATGGACGTTCAAAGCTCATCAGAAAGACAACCGAAAAAGGAGTAATCTAAGATAAAAATTTCAGTATTTTTATAAAACTAAGATTTCAAGGGAAATAAAAATTAATGTCCTAATAATTGGATCCTTCACTTTTAAAATTTCAAATGTGTCTTATGTAAATTTTAAAATTAAAATGTCTAATTAAAATATGAGTAATCGACTAAGGATATCACAAGCTTTTTAATCTCCTGCCAAATGAGTGGGCCATGACTTTTGAATGAGTTATAATATCTCAGAATTTGTTTTAAGAAATATTTGAGAATTATTAATTAGGGGAGTTTGGACATTAAAAATCTTTAAAAGAAATATGCTCTACCATATATGGTAACTTAAAGAAAATAAAGTGAGCGAAGAAAATAAAAGATGAAAAACAAATTATGTGAAAAGCTCCTTGAGAATAAGCTTGAGGTGAGCATAAAATAAAAAATTAGTGTCTGATTTTAGACATTCAAAATCTTTAAAGTGTGCTCCACTAGATATAGCAATTCTCAATTAAAAAGAAAAAAAGAGAAAAAAGAAAAGAGAAGAGAAAAAGTTTTCCTAAGAAGAAGCTTGAGGTGGACATAAAATTAAAAAATTGTATCCGAATTCAGAGATTCAAAATTTTTAAAAGAAATATGCTTCACTAGATATAGTAATTCTCAATAAAAAAAGAGGAGCAAGGAAAACATGAAAAAATAAAAAATTTAAAAAAGGGCTCCTTGAGAAGAAGCTTGAGGTGATCATAAAATCAAAAAATTAAGAGATCTTTTGTTTTTTGGTTGGCTATTAATTGGTTCAAAAATATCTTTGGAAAATAAAAATATTTTAATAACATTGTCAAAATTTTGAAATCTACTTAGGCCTAAAAAGAAAGATCTAAAGAAAGGGCTATGCTATTATCAATTAATGAAAATTTGACCCTGAAGTCATATCTTTCAGTGTCCACAAGATTCAACTCCAATCTCAATTTAAAAAATGTTGAAACAATTTCTTAAATACAACTTGAAAAATATTTACAAAGTTGGTGGTAAAGAAGCAACGATTTCTACGAACGGAACTACAAAGTTGCAAATGTTTTTATTGTGATGTTCTTAAAAATAACGCATCTTTATGTGTACTTGTAGTTCTAATACTACCTTAAAGAATGAGTTATTTTCACATGTGCCTCTAGTCAACAGATGGTACCTCTAGAAGTACTACTTATCGAGATGTTATAAAAAAGAAAATCTCATTCTTCAAAACACGGAGGCTGCACTGTTTGAATCTGGGTCCAAATCCTAGAAAGAAAAAAATAAATAAATGCAACAAAAGAAAACTCACAAAACCCAAAAAAAATCACATCAAACCAAAAAAAAAATTAATAAACTCAACATCAAATCAAATAAAATCAAAATTCAAAAATCAAATTCAAATTCCAAACTTCAATTTCAACCTGGTCAGGTTGAATCTTCTCAACCTATCACTAACATCACTTCTCTTGGCCAAAGTTTCTTTCTACAGGAACTATGGGTGCCTTTCTCACATGAAAGAGGTTAGCTAGTTCTATCTACATAGAAACACACTCTTCTTTTTCCTTTGCCAAGTACGAATGAGGGTTGGTGGTTTATTGATATAGAATAACATTTCCTCTCACACAGACATTTCTTCGATCAATTCTTAACTTGGATGTAAGTTCATTAACATTCATTTGCAATCTGATTTATTCCTATAGAAATTTTTGGCGATTCAACAAAATTTCCCCAAATTCAAAATTCAAATACATTTTAGAGGTTGAGGATCATGACATCTGATTCCACATTACTTTAGGATTCCTTCCTATCGTAATGGTTCATATCAAGTTTTAGAGGATGATGATTCTAACATCCGATTCCACATTACTTTAGGATTCATATCAAAATTTAAAGGATGAGGATTCTAGCATCTGATTTTGCATTACTTTAGGATTCATATCAAATTTTAGAGGATGAGGATTCTAACAATTTGATTCCAGATTACTATAGGATTCCTTTCTATCATAATGGTTCAAATTAAAATTTAGAGGATGAGGATTATGACATCCAATTTTGTGTTACTTTAAGATTCCTTTCTATCATAATGGTTCAAATTAAATTTTAGAGGATCAGGATTCTAACATCTAATTCTGTATTACTTTAGGATTACTTTAGGATTACTTTAGGATTCCTTTCTATCATATTAGTTCTGATCAAACTTTAGAGGATGGGGATTCTGACATCCATTTTTGCATTTCTTTAGGATTCCTTCCTATCATAATGGTTCAGATCAAATTTTAGAGGATGAGGACTCAAACATCACATTCTACATTGCTTTTGGATCTTTTTATATCATAATAGTTCAATTTAGACTTTAGAGGAATGAGGATTCAGACATCAAATCCCACATTACTTTAAGATTCCTTTCTATCATAATAGTTCTGATCAAACTTTAGAGGATGAGGATTATAACATGTGATTCCGCATTAATTTAGGATTCCTTCCTATCATAATGGTTCAGATCTCATTTTAGAGGATGAGGATTCTGACATTCAATTCCACATTGCTTTAAGATCCTTTCCAATCGTAATAGTTCAAATCATACTTTAGAGGATGAGGATTCTGAAATCTGATTCCTCATTACTTTAGGATTCCTTCCGATCGTAATGATTCCAATTGATTTTTAGAGGATGAGGACTTTGACATCTAATTTTGCATTGCTTTAAGATCCATTTCTATTGCAACAGCTCACATCAAAATTTAGAGGATGAGAATTCTGACATTTGATTCCGCATTACTTTAGGATTCTTTCCTATCTAATGGTTTCGATCAAATTTTAAAGAATGAGGATTCTGACATCTGATTTCACATTACGTTAGGATTCATTCCTATTGTAATTGTTCCAATTGAAGTTTGGAGGATGAGGATTCTGGCATCTGATTTTGTATTGCTTAGGATCCCTTCCTATCGCAATGGTTCAAATCACATTTTAAAGGATGATGATTCTAACATCCGATTCCACATTGCTTTAGGTCCCTCCTATCATAATGGTTCAAATCAAATTTTAGATAATGCGGATTTTGACATTTGATTATGCATTGCTTTAGAATCACTTCATATCACAATGGTTCCAATCAAATTTTAGAAGATGAGGATTTTGACATTCGATTCAACATTGCTTTAGGATCCCTTCCTATTACAATAGTTCAAATTAAATCTTAGAGGTTGATGATTAAGCCCTTTGATTGAATCAAGACTTCCGATTCAACATTGCTTTAGGATCCCATTTTATCGTAATGATTCAAATCAAATCTTAGAGTATGAAGATTTTGACACCCAATTCCTAATTGCTTTAGGATCCCTTCCTATCGCAATGGTTCAAATCAAATCATAGAGGTTGAGGAGTAAGCCCTTCAATTGAATCAAGGCTTTCAATTCTATGTTGCTTTAGGATACCTTTTTATCAAAATGATTCAAATCAAATCTTAGAGGATAAGGATTTTGACATCCAATTCCACGTTGCTTTAGGATCCCTTCCTATTAAAATAGTTCAAATCCAATGTTAGAGGTTGAGGAGTAAGCCCTTCGATTAAATCAAGACTTTGATTCTACATTGCTTTAGGACCCCTTCCTATCACAATGGTTCCAATCAGAACAAATAAAATCCTCAGAAAAAAAAAAAAATCCCGACATTTCAACACAACACAAAATCTCAAAGAAAACAAAAATGACTAAAATTACCAAATTAAAAAAAAAATTGATAAATAAAAAAATAAAACTAAATATAAAAACAAAACAAATCAAATCAAAACTTAAACTTGAAAACTCAAATTCATAACAACACATTTAAAATACACCTACTAATCCCTAACAAAAATTCTCAAAATTATTAAAATTTTCAATTCAAATCCTTCCTTGAGTTGGGAATTCTTGGGTGGAAATCCTAACTCAAATTAAATATCAAATCCATTTTTACCTCCGACCTGTTCTAAGTACGTCTGCTTAGACAACTCTTTGGTTTTGCTGATCATTTCAATCGACACCAATACAAACAATTTGCTTATCAAGCACAACATAACTATTTGGGGTCCATTTTTTGACCTAATTTTTTATTAGGTCTAATTCTCTTCTTTAGAAGTTTAAGATCTAGCCATAGAACTTTCTTGTTGACTATCCTAAAGGAAAAATGATGAAACCTACCCCCAGAAAAATTCTAAAAACTTCTTGACTCTTTTTTTGGAGTCCCACATAGATGGTCACAAGCTATCATTTGTCACTTAAGATGGCTAAGACAACCATGTAAAGACCTAAGAATGAGTTCCTAAAGCATCATGAAGCCTTAGGGCAATGCTGGGTGGCTTGGTCTTGCACACACACATTTGCACTCACCCCAAAATCCTCAACACATCCAAAACCATCCATTTACCTAGATTGACCTATCTCTCCCTGGAAGCACATAACACACTTCCTAACTCTTTTGAAGGCTCATGTGGGTGGTCCCAAGTACCCAACCCATGGTTGGCAGGGCTAAGACCAACACATGAAGGCTCCATAACGAGTTCTCACAAGGACCATATAACTTTAAGGAGGATTTCATGGCTTGCATGCTCACATCACCCAATTGACCTCAAATCCACCCTAAAATCAAAATTTGCCCAAAATCCACTAAAATTGTCTAAATTACCAAAATACCCCTAAATTCTAAAAAATTTCCCAAAGTTGACCAAATACCAAGTTTTTTTACCAAAATCATTCTAAACCTCTCCAAATATTCCAATTATCCCAAAATTGACAAAAATGCCCCTTTTTTACCAAAATGTCAAAAATACCCAAAAATTCACCAAAATTCTCAATTTACCCCTAATTTCCACCAAACCTACACCAAACCAAATTTCATCAAAATTCAAATACAATTTTACCAATATCCAATTGTAAATTCATAATTTGCCCAAGCTTAATTTCAAGCTCGCCATACAAATTTTAAAATCTCATAATTCAAGCCCAAAGTTTAATTCCTCATAATTCAAAGAAAATGCCCACTAATCTAAGCCCACATAATAACATGGCCCCTTTGCTCCTCATGTTAAAATTTGATCAAACCAATGGTGGATGGTTTCATAATTTAAATGATCAAATTTGGCCTCATGATAATTTATCATAAAAATTCCAAAATTTTCAAAATCCTTTCCCATGCAAGCTAACCAAGCCAAATGGAAGCCATGAAGCCTTTTTTTCAAGCCATAGGCAAGCCATGTGAGTCATGCCATATCACCCTCCCTTAAGTGACAAAAGGAGGGAAGTCTTTCTTAATTCCAGTTAAAGTGCCTAGCCCTTCTCATGAAGCCATCTAACCATGCTTAATCCCTATTCTCTTAGATGGGGACTTGACCACACTAATCCAGCTAATTCTCATCAGTCTAAGCCACCTTGGGAATGACTTAAGTCCATTTTCATGAGCCTAAACCCAAGCTATACCCAAATTGACCTAAACCCTTTTCTCTTTGATCAAACACATCTACCCATGCTTGGATATGTCGGTCACCAAATAAGAAGTTGTCGGTCACCGGAATGGATATCCCGATGCCTAGTTTAATTTAGTTTATATATATATAATTTTGAAAAAGTAATATTCTAAATTTTGAAAATACATGATCAAACCGATCTCATATTCTCAGTAGTTTAAATAAACGAGCCTAACATCACAAGCAATGCATCTATCCCAAGGGGTAGACACATCACTTACTGATGAGCCTCGATTAAATAAACTAAATAATTTATGACACCCGTTTAAGTCTACGAGAATTCATTTTTTTATGTTGAACGAAAAACTCCCCTATTTAACACAAAAATTAAATAAAGTTTATATTAAGTTGTGTTCTTAAAGTTTTCTATAAGGGAAAGCTCCTATAGTTAATTACATCTTAAATGACCGAAGTCACCTAAGAAAAATTTAGATTTAGATCAGGGAATATTGCCTACAGGAATTTCAAGGGGTATGACTTTCCAAAAGAAGAAGAACTAGGGGATTTTATAGATCCTGAGGAGAACCTATGTGACTTCCCAAGCTATCCTATGGTTGGCTTCAGTTTCAGAGAGAAGAATTATTTAAATGTTACATCTTGTCATTTATATTAATTATGGCTTACATTTATGAGAGACGGTAGCACAAATGGCCTGGAAGATGTATGGACTTAGGTCGTGACAAACCATAACCTCAGAATCCTAAAATAAGTTTAAGCTTAAATTGTATAACAAATCTATACAAAGGCTTAACGATGAGTTGAGGATTTATGTTGCATTAGGAGGACAAAATCTTATGGCTTGTTGTTTAATTATAAGGAAAGATGTGATGTTGCACATCCTCGTGCTGTTGCATATTGTTGTTGTCGAAAGCTGCCCACAAAGTTAGCTCCAGGCTCCTTGGTGAGGTAGCAACCTTAAAGTCTAAGGTTTAAGGGTTTAAATGATAAGTTTAAAGTTCAATTATAGGGGGTGGGGTTAAATTTGATTAGAGCGGCACCGATTAAGATACCATGGTTCCCTCGTTTCAGTATCATTATTTTCTTTTGAATTTACTTAGCTTAAATGAGTTTTGAAACCCATTTAAACTGGGGAGATCTCATTAGCAACCGTGAGTTACCTGGGACTCCCGTAAATCCAAAAGGACGTTTTAAGTTTAGTGACATTTCAAAGGATTTATGGTTAGCTTTGAAACAAGTTATTTTAAATTTTTGAAAATGTTGCTTAATTTTTTAAAATGGTTTTGATTTATTTTTGCAAGTAAAGTAAAGTGCACAACCAAACAATTATAATATTTTGTAGCAAAAGTAGATTGCAAAAAGTAAAATGAGAGAAATTAAATAACACTATAAAAGCGTACCAATCATCTTCTCACTAAAACGTTAGCTTTTACAACATGTATATACTTTTGCAGGAAATTTAAATAAATCACAAGAGTAGATGAAGGTGTAGCTAAAAAACCTTCAATCCATGACTAAGTGAGTCCCAAAAGATCTAAGTGGATGATTTTTTTTAGAACAAAATATAACAACCTCAATTTTTCCATCAAATTATCTAAGAGATTCCAAAGTGTTCGGGGAATGACCCTGAACCACTTTAAATTTCCCTTAAAACGTTCAAGTTCATTTTGAACTTATTATATTATTCTATTAATCATCCCAAGGTCAAATTAAAATTATCTCATTACTCAGTGAACCTTGACATTTTAATTATCTCGAAAAAAGAAAGAAACTAGATAATCTGAACAAATTTTTGAGGGGTGTGCCAGGCCAATTCCTTAAAAATGAACTTTGGCGCCTAAGAGCCCAAGACTAGCACTTACACGTTAGTTAAACAGAGAGAGCTATGCCTAAGCACCAGGTACCCCGTGCTTAAACTCTAGAAGTAGTTATTTGATGATTCATTAAATTTGAACAAATTTTTGAAGAGGTGTTTGAAGCAAGCCTTGGTGAGAACGTGGGAAATAGTTAATGGATGCGAAAATTCATTCAATTGGATTTTGAAATTCTAGAAGATTCATTGAAAGAAGACACATTATGAATAGACATCAAGACACCCTTTGGAAAATTATAAAACAAGACTTAGATTGATCAAGAAAAAATGATCCAGATCATCATCCATAAAGACCGATCCAGTGCCAACCACCATACACCACCACTGCCAGCGCCGCCACCCACTTTTCTTTTTCTTTTAATCTTTTTATTTTAAGTTTTAGTTTGTATTATAAGTGAAGGAAGAGATTCAAAGAAACTTCAAGAATTTGGTGGAGAGGATTTTGAGATAAGTTTTTATCTTTGTTACTACATTTGGTTTTAATTTAGACTTCTTGTTTGTGTGCATGAAAGTGTGATTCAAACTCAAGTGTGATTGTGTTTTCTCCATGAATTCTAAGTATTTTTCTTTATCTTTTTCTTTAAAATGATAAGTGATTAAGTATTGGAGGGAAGTTGTGTGAAGACTAATTGGAGGGAAGTTGTGTGAAGTGTTAGTCTTTAATGTTGGAAGAAGCTGTAATGATTTTAAACCTTGTACTTCGTTTACTTCTTGATTTGGTCAATTAAGATGTTAATACCTGTTGTGAGAACATATAAAATCTGAGATGGTATTGTCTTAGTCAAAAAAAGGTAAGAATCACATTTGATTTCATGTATGAGAATGTAGTTCATGGGGTTGAGTGCAAATAAATAGGGAAACAAACTTTGAAGGGTATAGAATTAGAGGACTTTAGAGTGACAGGCTAAAGCCCCCAATTTGGTTTATAATTTTAGGTTTTGATAGGAGATGTTAACCCTCAGGTGGAGGGAGAAGAGGGAACTCTAGAGTGAGAGCTAGTATCTTCCTTACCAAACTCATCTTCATGACTATTCATACTATAGATTAACCAATATTATTTATAACATCTCTAGTAAGGGTAAAGAATATTATTGCTCCTATTTAGCATATCACAATTAGAATACTTCTACAATAGAATTACTACTTGTTACTGATTCATTATAAGGAAAAAAGATATTTTATTTATATTGTCTTCATCTTGCAAATATCTAGTTAATTTAATTAGGTTCTGACTTTATTTTCAATTATAAAAAAATTACAAAAAGAATCGAACTTTCATTCCTATTATAGCATCTAGAGTTTAAGTAAGATTACTTTGCTAATTAGAATTTTGTTATCTAGTTTCTCATGTTTTGTAAAGTTGCATATTGTATTTTCCCTGTGGGTTCAATATTCAGGGCTTAATAAAAAATTCCTATATTATTTGATAATGATATGAATACTTGCATAGTATCCCATATTAAATATAATAATTGTATTCTTATTTACTTAAAAGTCATGAATTTACTTAGATTTTTCTTCGGATCAAGTTTTCGGCTCCGTTGCAAAGTTAGAATTATAATTAAGGAAATTAAGAATGTAATCTCATACATTGCATTAACATATATAGCAACCGAGATCAGTTAATCAATTTAACTAACATTGAAAATTCATAAATTTTAACCAAAATAGTTATGACAAATTTAATAAAAATCAGAAACATGTGGATTATCCTTTTATGTTTTAATTAACCCATGAGTAATGGGCCAACAAAGTTTCTTGGTCACTTGGATTAAATTAAAGAGCTATCGGGTAGGAAAAAGTAGGGATGAAATTGTAATTTTGGAATTTTATGCTCTAATTAAAAATTTTGGTTAAATCAAAGGGTAAAAGGTTAATATTTATGATAATTAATCCTATGAGATGATTGGAACACAAGGGTAAAATGGTAGAAACCAATTCATGCAAATGTTCTACCAAAGAGTATGATTGTAATTTTCAAATTGATGAACATTGAAAGATAATTAAGTCTGGATGATTCAAGTGTGAGAGGGAATATGTTAGGAAGTCAATAATTAAATGATTTGAAGCCCAATCTAATGGTTAAACATAATTCAATCTTTCAATAAGAATCAAACACATTTCATAAAACATTTTTAAAATTACAAATGTATCCTTAAATGATCTAAGATCTTGACAGCGAGCTAGGCTTCATCTAAAACCATTTAAAGGGATTGGTAAAGAACGAACATAACTTATCATAAGTATTTCTAAATCACTACAAGATCAAGTCTAATTGATAAAAGAGAATAAATATTCTTTAAGTGGATAAGCTTACCATCAGGGGTGACCACCCATATAAACCTCAAAAATAAGACGAAGAAGTGACTACCTACCCTACTCATGAGTTAATTGAAACATGAAAATTGAGCACAATATAAAAAGATTGCAATGAAATTTTAACTCAACTAGGATTGATCAATTCAACAAAAAAATAAGGTCAAGTGAACTTGAAATGATCCAGAAAATTCTAAAGTTGTTTAGGGTCCTCCCCGAACACCATTATAAGATTTTTGATATTTTAAAGGAAATCTAAACATATTTGAATTACTTCAATAAAATCATTCATAAAAACTTTAGGGACCCACCAACATATGATTTAAGACCCTTTTAACTTAAATCACCAATGAAAACCTCGTCACTACTTATTCTACAATAAAATCCAATGCTCAAGGGTATGGGTCTTGGATAAAGTGTCAAAACCATTGTAAGCACCTGGGAATATTTTTAATGCCACATTTGGATCATCGAGCTTATGTAAGTTAGAGGTCTGGGTGGCAAGGGTGTTGATGATAATGCTTATGTTTTCTAGGAGTAGGACATTAAGATAGTATCTCCTACCTCAACGACCTTCGACAAGGGTGTTGATGAAGTCCTATAAAGTTCCATTTAATAATCACTGTGATAGAGGTCAAGAATTTCCCTTCTTAGATTAATTGGTTCGTAGCACTGTTCCAAGATTAGGATTATAAAGCACACAACCCAGCTCTAAGCCCCCACCTTTACCAAATTCTTACATTTAACCCCTGTCTTCTATATATGACAACAAGTTTTGTTTTGTTTGATTTGAGTTTTCTTACAATTTACTTAAGTTTTCTCATGCCAGAATTCCTTACAATTTTCTTAGATTTCCTTTGTTTGCTCAAATTTTTTGCACGTTGCTATATGATGTTTGTTGTATTAACCCTTTTGAAGCTATAGCAAAGGCCCAGGCACACAGTTTTATGTTTTACTACCATACTTCTTTTACTGCACTTTCACTAGTTCTTTTACTTATGTATGTCTTTACATACTTCCCACGTCTTTAGAATAGAGAAAATTAGTCTGGTTGCTTAGGATGGATCACTACAAACATGAACGAACACATCATCTAATTTTAACAACAATAATCAAAATTAAAACATAAGACATAAAACCATAAACCTGGAGTCACTGTCAGCAAAGAACTTGGAGCAAACTTTGTGGGCAGCACGACGAGGATGGAAATGATGAAAAAGTGACTTTTGCCAATGAATCAAGGATCGACTTCGGCAGAACACATAGAAAATGTTGAATTATATTTGCTAAGACCTTACTAATAATCTTAGACATCACATCTGTGAGGCTTATAGACCTGAAGTGTTCCCATTTATGCTTAGAATTGTCTTTGGGGATCAAAGTAATAGTAGAAGATTTGAAGTAATTAGGAAGATACTCCCTCATGAAGTACCTCTGAAAAACATCCAAAACATTTAAATTAACAATTTTCCAAGCCTTTTTATAGAAATCCACAGTAAATCCATCTGGGCTAGCCTGTTTTGAACTGTCAATAGAAGCTAAAGCAGACCATACTTCCTCCTCATCTGGGATAAAAGCAAGATCAAGGTTCCTGGTGTACTCCACATCCTGATAGAAGAGAGCTCTTTGAATTGGAGTTCTATTGTATTGAGGTTGATTAAACAGATTCTAGAAATAATTACTGCACTTGAAATAATATAATCAGTAGTATTAAGACAAACCCTTGAGGGATCCTGAATTTTATGGATAGTGTTACATTTCCTTCTAGTGTTGATGTAGGCATGAAAATATTTGGAATTTCTATCCCCCTCACAGAACTTAGCTTTAGTAGCTTTCTAGGCATAATTCCTCTTGCATGGATATAGCATTCATCAGCACTTCCTTAGCCACAAAAAGGTTAGATACAATTTCAGGATTAGTTTTCAATTGGGCCTCCAACTGAGCCACAGATCTTTCAGCCTCTTCAACCTTCACATTAATGTCACCAACCATAGACCAATTCCAATGAGAGATGTGCTTACCAAGCTTCTTTTAAAGCATCCAAAGTTTGATCTAAGGATTGTGATAAGGGCAATCCTTACAAGCCCGAGTCACTTGATTAAGGAAACCAGTAAGAGAAGACCACATATTAAGGTATTTGAAACTTGACTTAATTTTGGTAGGAGATGCAAAAATGGAGATAAGGAGAGGTCTATGATCAAAACCAGTCATAGAAAGGTGATATACTGAAGTATGCAAAAACTCATTCAGCTAGGAGGAATTGACCATCATTCTGTCCAATATTTCCCAAATTGTCCTGTTCTCCATGTGTATTTAGAGACATTGAAGCCTAAATCATATAACCCGACCAATTGAATGTTATCATTAAAATAATTAATTTGGTTCAGATCAGGAGGTCTGCCCCCAAGCTTTTCAGTAAGAGAAGAGATACAATTAAATTCCCCACCAACTATCCAGATTGAGTTACTAGTAAGCTGATATCACACAGATGACTACACAACTCCTGTCTAGCCATAGAAGAACATCCTGCATAGATGAAAGTGGCCAGGCCACTTCTCTCTCCAAGGTTAAAATGTAGATGAAGAAATTGTGCTTGATTCCTCATCATTGCACATTGAACCTCTTTCCTATAAAGAATCCATATTTTATTATTATGATTAGAAAACTATTGAAAATCATGGAACGTTTTCAAAATTTTTTGGGTTTCTTGGAAATCATTGGCTCCAAGATGGTAATAATCCAAACTTGTACATCCTATTAAGAGAAAGGAGTCTGTTTAGGGACTTAAGACCAGCCAGTCCCCTAACATTCCAACACAAAAAATTCATCATCCAACAAAGGTGGATTTCTGCCTCCTTCTTCTTCTAGCCATTGATTCTAATCTTCTTGGATGAGAATTTCATTCAAACAAGGATCGTGCACCCTCCTATAAATGTTTTAATTCTAGGACTCCTTTCTTCTTTTTTCTAGACTTTTGAACCTACCAATCCTCCTCAAGGGATGTATGCATCTATTGAACCAAATTGTCATCCAAAGAACATCCCCAGTTAGGCTCCCCAACTTGTTCTAGGGGAATGAAAAGGGCTTGCTACTCAGAATAGGCTAGACCAACATCAACATTTCTAAGTGCACAATTTTGTAATGTATCTTGCTTAAAGTGTGTTACCAATTAAGTGGGAGTAAGGACCAGCTTTAGGACTGCAGGTGGTAGGCATCCCTAAATCTTCCTCATCAGCAATAGTGGGGGGATTATCTTCAGCCACAATTTCAACATAGATGTTGGAACATGACTCCTGTAAGGGTGTTTTTCACCATTTAGTCCCTTGTCAGTAGGAACCACCAATTCAATAGAAACATTAGGTTACTTGGGGGCATTTACCTGCCTCCTCCTTAATTTTGGTTGCAATCTAAAGCATCTATCATTAATGTGGCCAAACATTTTATAGTGGTGGCAATAATAAGGCTTTTTCTCAGTTAAAATTCTATTCCAATACCCATTGTGCTCAGTGTCTAGCCAAATCTCCTCAACCTCAGGTAGAGTTATGTATTTTTCAACCAATATTCTTGCCACTTATGGTTTAGACAGACTAAAGGTGGGGACATCCAATTTCAAGGGTCTACCCAAAGTTTTGCCAATTTTGAATTGAAACTTATGATTAAAGAAATGCAATTTGAGCTCAGGGAGCTTGAACCAACAACAATGGGAAGTTCCTTACTAGAATCAAAATCTGGTGACCACTTAAGCAGCTTCATGGACACACCTTCAATTTGTAAAATCAGTTTAGAGAACAATCGAGCATAATATTCTCTCTTGATAGAATAATTAGAATATGCCTTCCATTTAGAAAACGCACTCTCCAAGCACCATTCAGTTTCAATATATCAATGAATTTTTGATTAGCCTCCATTTTTGAATGCTCAAGTTGGAATTACTAATTAGTGTGAACTTGCATACTTCAGTAAGCCCTTAAATATCCTCTTCAGTGTAAAAGATAGCAAGTTTTCCTCCTTTTCTACTCAAATTTTTAATGATGGGGTCAAATCCATCACGGTAAGCTTGAGGGAAGACCAAATCATCATAGTTCTTAATCGTGTTAAAGCCCTTGCCTACCACATCAGCAAAGGTAGCTTTGACCCATTGAATATTGGTTGCTAAATCCATCAAAGTGGGTTCAGCCATCAAAGAAAGTAAAGAAACAACTCAGAAGCAAAAAACCTGCACCAATGGAAAAAAGATAAAACCAATGGAACAATAGAAGTTTGAACATAAAATCACCTGGGAAAGGGGAAACACCAAAAAACGTAAGCACACAACAAAGCTAGGAGAACCAACACTAGAAATCCAAAGATTAGAGGGCGAGTAGAAGAGGAAATCACACCACAACCAATCCAAGAATCAACCATCCCATGGGAACCCTAACAAAGAACCAAGAAGAACAGCCGCCATTATATGTATGTATGTATATAAATATATATATATTATTTGTAGGGGTTCCAAAATCCATAGTACAACGCCACACAAAAAAGTAAGCAAAACACAACAAATTATATCAAACCCAAAATATAATAGACCCAAACAAATATGTTTCAAGCAGCTCCAGCCAATCCTGTCCTCTGCCAAAAAAATGTTACATAGTCTGGAAGACGTTGCAACAAAAACCTTAGAAAAGATGACCTGCAGCCAAAAAAGTCTCAAAAGGTGCCACAAAAGCATTAACAAAATAACATAAAAGTTCAGAAGGAAGTCTAGTTGAAAAGACATAAAACCATTTATATAAGTAAGCTTAGAGATAGTACTTCCTGCAAATATTCTGGAAATGACCAAAAAAATGCATGCAAATAGATTAGTAGTCCACACAAAGTAGCCTAAGATAGCAAACCGTGAAACCATAGTGTGGCAATAAAATTGACCATGCTTCCAGGAAAAAATCAATATCTAAATAAAGTAAAGGTGGTAATAATGTAAATCATTTAGAAACACTACCCAACAATTCCCAACTACCAGCCATGCATGACCATGCTCCAAGAAAATAACAATAACCAAATAAATTAAGGATGGTAAGGATGTAAAAACACTACCCAGCAAGTTCAAACTAATAGCCATTCTTTGACCAAGCTTCGACAAAATTGCAATAAACAAATAACCACATAAATTAAAGATAGTAAGAATGTAATCATTAAGAGCACCACCCAATAAATCCAATAAGAATGTAATCATTAAGAGCACCACCCAATAAATGCAATCTACCAGCTATTCTTACCACCCAATAAATGCAATCTACCAGCTATTCTTTGACCAAGCTTCCAGGTAGATAATAATAACCAAATAAAGTAAAGGTGGTAAGAATGTAATTCATAGCGAAGCCACCAAGCAAGTCCCAACTAGCAGCAATATCAAAATTTAAAGAGGGAAAAAATGATATCCAAAAAAGACCAATAGAGACACAAAACCCCCAAAGCTAAAAACGGTAGCAGATCAAATAATTAGCATCTCATAAAAGGAGAGTCAAGCAGATCGCCTTTCAAAAGAGTGCAAAGATGCGGCAAGGGGAAAGTACCACAACTAACTTCAAAAGAATTCTTGGCCAAACGAGCTAACCAAATGGCCGAAGAGTTACCCTCTCTGTAAATGAAAGACAAATGAAAAATTAAATTGTATCTTTTGATATAATCATGAATTTTGTTCATATTGGCAAGCAAATCCCATCGAGGCATAGTGGTATTGTAGAAATCATCAATAAGTGTTTGAAAATTTATCTCAAAAATGATTTTTGTAAAATTAAGCCAAGCCCCAACCTATATTTTTAAGAGGAAGGCCCAACTTTCGGCCTCCAAAGGAGAGGCAACACAAATCAGAGAGGCAAAATAGTATAAACACTGTCCAAAATGATTCCGTAAGATCCCACCCGCACCAGTCGCATTGGAGATCCAACTGCCATCCAAATTAAATTTAACCCAGTCCGAAGGTGGGGGTTTCCATCTGAAGATGACCATCCTACCCATTTTAGACTGCATAATATCACTCAACAAAGAAAGGGAACGGTAAGCCAGTTTGAATTTAGCTAAAATATTAGAAACAATAATATAAGGAGCAAACAAATCCTTACCATACTTAGCCCCATTTCTAGCCACCCAGATGAACCAAAGAAACACAAGAGGATACCGCCGCAGATTTTTATCCACAAAAATAACAATTTTCCAAGTATTTAGGTAATCCTCAATAGAAGAAGAGAAAGGTCATTTTATGTTGAAATGGTTACCCAATATATTCTAAATATGAGCAACAAAAGGACAAATAAAAAATAGATGTGCAACAATTTTGGAGTCCTTTTTGCATAAATAACATTGGGACACCATTTTCAAACCTTTAAGCTTCAAAATATCATCCAAAGACAAAAAAAAAAAAAGAAAAATCTCCAATATATATGCATGTAATAATAATAATAATAATAAAGAATTGGGATGTTGCCAGTCCCCTTTTTGATCTTCGCTCTTTACTGGTTAAATCTTCCCCTTTTTCATTTCTTTTGCTTTTCTTTTCTCCCTACTTTCATTCCTCAGAGCCCTTTTGTGGGGTGTTGATGGAACATAGCTTTGCGGATGCCCTTATTGGTTGTTGTAGTTCCAAAGTTTGTAACACTGGAGGTGATTATATTTCCATTCAAAAAACTGGAACAATAAATGGTAAACTTGAAATGTTCATTTCTGAAGAAGAGACTGATATTCTTGCTTCTTCGTGTCGGCATGTGTTGGTTGGGAAATTTCTTTTTGGACACCATAAAATTGAGGTAATTAGGAGGGAGTTTGATTCTTTGAAACTTACGGGTATTTGGAAAATTTGTCTTCTAGATGGGTAGCATATTCTTATTCAATTATCTAATGATGAGGACTATACCCACTTATTTGCTCGTCGTTTTCTTAGAATTGTTGATATTCCAATGAAAATCTAAATTGTACTGTTGATTTTGATCCTAAAGTGGAAACCCCGACTATTTCTGTTTGGATACGTTTCCTAATTTTAAAATTCCATATCTTTAATCAGGAAATGTTATTTTTGCTTGTAGCGACTTATGGTAAGCCATTATAAATGGATGGCCCCACTTTTTTGTTAACTAGGCCTTCTGAGGCTCGTATCTTAGTGGAATGTGATGTTACATTACCTTTCTCTGATGAGATTTAGATTGGCTTTGCTAATCATGAATATTGATAGAAGATTAAAGTTGAAAGACACTCACCATGTTGCTTCCATTTTTGTATGTTCGATCACACCTTTATTCATTATTATCGCTTGCATCCTCACTTAAAACATGCACCGATCGACCACCTACAGTAAATCCTATTAATATCACTAATGATATCCTAAAGTTAGAGCTAATGAATGCTTAGGCATTAAGCAAAATGTTATTAAGGAGGCTACACATGATGCACCTATTGATATTTCTACTCATATAACAAATAAAAGAGACTCTCTACATGATGAATTAGAGGTAGTTGTTACTCCATGATCTTCTATTAATAATTTTATTACTTATTCATAGATAGAAAAGGAAGGGAATGTTCACAGGATAATTTTAATTCCTCAAGGTGAGAATGTGCTGCCTGAAGCTACTATTTTGGTAGCTACAAATGTGCTATAAGAGGAATGGTTGGTTCAAAAAGCTAGCAAAAAGAAAGAATAATGATGGGATGTATCACTGTGACGGGGAACAGATCAACACCCTTTCTATGTCTTCTAGAAGGGATAGCTTGAGATATCATGTTTAATATTATGACTTAGAATATTAGGGGAGTGGTGGACTCTTTCTCCCTTAATAAACCAAAACACTAATGCAGGGCCCATAAGCTCTCTATTTTTGCACTTTTTGAGCCTCTTATTTCTATTAATAAAGATCGTAACTTCAGAAAATTTAAGCAGTATAAGCATTTTTGCAACAAAAATAACAAGATATGGATTTTTCGGAAGCATAAAATTGATCTTATCATCATCGATAATGAGGAGCAATTTGTTCTGATTTACTTTAAAATTGATATCTACTATTCTTGGGCTACATTTTTCTATGCTAGCTTTCGTCTTTAGGATAAATATCTACTTTGGCATAAGCTTACTCTTATGGGAGATACTATCAAAGAAAATTGGATTGCGGTGTGTGATTTCAACATGATTATGAAACCTACTGAGAGGAGAGGTAGAGGACGAGGTGATCTTACGCTTATCAATCATTTTTATGACAAAATTACTGAAGCTGGCCTCTATGATTTAGGGTACATGGGTTCCCCTTTTACTTGGAGAAGGGGAACTCTTTCACAGTGATCCCGACTCTTTTAATATTTTAATGCGATGAATGCGATTATATTCTTAATTTTTTCTTATAATTCTTACTTTGCAACAGTGCCAAAAACTTGATTAGCAGCAACAACTAATCACAAACTTAACTTTGAAGCAAGTAAGAATACAATTATTATATTTAAATATGGATTACTACTTAAGTATACATATCGTGATCAAGTAATATAGGACTTTGATCAAGTAATATAGAACTTTTTGATTAAGCCTCGAATATCAAACCCACAAGGAAAACTACAAACCCACAAGGCAAACCCACAAGGAAAACTACAATATGCAACTACAAAATAGAAGAAATTGGAAAATAAATTCTACTTAGCAAAATGTTCTTAGTTAAACTCTAGATGTTATAATAGGATTGAAAGTTTGATTATTTTGTAATTTTTGACAATTGAAAATAAAGTAAACAACTAACTAAACTTAACTAGATATTTGTAAGATGAATGCTATATAAATAAAATGTTTTTTTCCTTATCATGAATCATTAACAAGTACAGGAATTCTATTGTGGAAGTATTCAAATTGTGTTGTACCAAATGGGAGCAATAATATTCTTTACCCTTACTAGAGATGCTATAAAGAACATTGACTAATTTACAATTTGAATAGTCTTGAAGACGGGTTAGGTAAGGAAGATACTAACTCTCACTCTCGAGTTCCTTCTTCTCCCTCCACCTAGGGGCTAACATCTAGTATCAAAACCTAAAACTATAAATCAAATTGGGGGCTTTAGCTTGTCACTCTAAAGTCCTCTAATTCTACACCGTTCATAGTTTATTTCTCTATTTAATTGCACTCAATCATATGAATTACATTCTCATCCATACAATATCATGCGATTCTTATCATTTGTTGACAGAGACAATATCATCTCGGATCTTGCATGTTCTCACAACATATATTAATATCTTAATTAGCCAAATCAAGAAGTAAATGAAGTACAAGGTTTAAAATCGTCACAACTTCTTCTAACATTAAAGACTAATATTTCACACAACTTCCATCCAATACTTAATCACTTATCATTTTAAGGAAAAAGATAAAGAAAACTACTCAAAATTCATTTAGAAAACACAACCACACTTAAGTTTGAAAGTAAAAATCATGCAAACAAACAAGAAGTCTAATTTAAAACCAAATATAGTCACAAAAATAAAAAATTATCTCAAATCCGCTCCACCAAAGTCTTGAAGTTCCTTTGAATCTCTTCCTTCACTTATAATAAATGCTACAACTTAAAATAAAAAGAAAAGCGGTGGTGTTGGCTATGGGTGGCGGCGGTGGTGTATGGTGACTAAAATGGGGGTTGGATCAATGGATTCCCCTCTTCTCTTCAATCCAAGTCTTCTTTTATAATTTTCCAAAAGGCACCTTGGTGCCTCTTCAAAATATGTCCATATTCAATGAATCTTCTAGAAGTTGCCTCCTTTCAAAAGCCAATTGAATGAATTTTCATGTCCATTGAATGAAAAGCCAATTGAATGAATTTTCATGTCCATTAACTATTTCCCACTTTTTCACCAAGGGTTGCTTCAAAAAGCTCTTCAAAAATTCATCCAAGTTCATTGAATCATCAAGTAATTACTTATGGTGCTTAAGCGCGGGTTACTAGGCACTTAGGCGTGGTTCTCTTTGTTTCACTAGCGCGTAAGTGCCAGTCTTGAGTGCTTAGGTGCCTCAATTCAGTTTCAAACCTTGTTCATGTTTGCTCCAAATTTGATCCTTTTTCATTCCTTTCACCATTTTTATCCATTTGATTGTACCTAAACGAAAAACACACAAATACCTTTCTTTAAAGCACAATATATGAAAAATAGGTATAAGAATTTGTACATAAAGACTATATATTTTAGGTGTATCACACAGTGCCTGGATTGTTTTTCAAAAATCACTATTTCCTTAACTATTTTAATATCTCAAAATTACAACATTTAAATTACACTGCTTATGACCACAAACCCATTATGCTTTCTCTAACTTTCACTATTAAGCCTTCTACATAAGAATTTCTAAATATCTTGACCACTCATGACACCTTTTTGAGTCATATAAAGCAGGCTTAGCAGTTTGATGGTATTGGAAATTCGTGGTTCATTCTATGGAAACTACATAAAAAAGTAGCTGCAAAGTTACGTAAGTTGAATTTTCATGTTTTTGGAAATGTTTACACTAAGGTTCGAGAGGCACAAGAGGAGATGGATAGTCTTAAGGCACAGGTGATTTGTTCTCCATAGCATGTCAATGAGTTGGCTCACACTCATACAAACCTTCTCAAGGCTATTTCATTGGAGGAAGATCTATTACAATAGAAAGCTACTGATTTTTACTTTACTTGTGGGGATCATAATACTAAATTTTTTCACGCCTCTATTAAGCATAGAAAAAATCTGAACACTATTCTTAAAATGAAACCCCAAATGGGAGCTTTCTTACTAATGAAGAGGACATTGGAAGTAGTGTTGTTGAATATTTCTTTAATCTGTTTCTATCTAGTTCAAAAATCCTTCCTGTTGATTCTAATCTTTTTGCGAGGGAACATGAGTATGTCTTTAGAATATGTCTTTTCGATGTCCCTTCGGAGAAAGAGATTTTTTCAGTGCTTAAGGATATCAACTCGAACAAGGCTCCTAGTCCGGATGGATTCACTGTAGATTTCAATGTTACGTGTTGAGACTTAATAAAAATCGAGATGACCCAAGATATTCAGAGATTTTTTCATGGTGATGACCCTAGGAAATTTTAAACCTCTTATTTGATTGTGCTCTTTCCTAAGGGTACAAATAAAACTGGTTGGGATAAATTTAGAACCTTATCCCTCACTTCTGTCATTTCTATAGTTCTGAGCAAATTAATTCTTTCTAGATTACAATCACTTCTGAATAATATTTTAATGCCTCACAAATCTACTTTTATTAAAGGGCATAAGATCACTGATAATATTTTACTTGCACAGGAACTTCTACAGGATCTCGATAAAAAATGCCGTGGAGGCAACATGGTACTTAAACTTGACATCAAGAAGGATTTTGATATAATTAGTTGATATTTCATTATAAATATACTTCATGCTCGTGGCTTTCAAAATAACTTATGTTCTCTAATTTGAAGATGACTTGAAAATAACCATTACAGTGTCTTTGTTAATGGTAACTCTTATGGTTGCTTCTCTGCACTGAGGGGCATTAAGCAAGGTGACCCCTTATCCCCTACTATTTCCATCGTAGCTTTTGACTATTTCTCTCATTTAGTCAATCAAATGTAGAAATGTAAGTCATATACTCAATTCTCCCATAAATCAATGATTTTGGTTAGTCACTTGGCATATGCAAAAGATTCTATCCTTTTCTCAAATGCTAGTAAAATTGCCACCAAATCATATATGCAGGTTCTTGATGTTTTTCAAGAAAATTTTGGCTTAACTTTCAACAAGGAAAAGCTCAATCTTTACTTTGGGAAACACGGTATAGATCTACTTCTTGTTGGGTAGTTTCCTACACTGTTGCCATTCTACCTCTCTACCTCTCAAATACCTTGGTGTTAATCTCTTAAGGGGTCGTCGGAAATAAACACAGTTGGATGAGGTGGTTGATAAAATCAAATAAAAAATTGATGACTGGAGAAATACTTTCCTCTCTAATGGTGGGTGCCTCACCTTTCTAAAAGTGTCTTTCTCAACATCCCCTTGTATTTTTTACAAATTTTTAACCTTAAAAAGAGCACCCAAAACACCTTGGAAAGGCTTTTTAATCATTTTCTTTAGTCTAGAAGTCACTCTAGAAAACATTGGACTTCTTTTAGCAAGGTTTGCAAGCCTAAAAATGCTAGTAGTTTAGGCTTTAAGAGCCTAAATCAAATTTTTGAAATAAATATGTGCAAACTTTGGTTTAAATTTTGTGCTAATAACTTCTTATGGGCTAAATTCATTTTACATAAATACTGCTCTCATTTTAACCCAGCCATTGTACAATGGAAAGTGGGTGATTAAAAGCTTTGGAAAGCTATCGATAAAGCTAGAACAGTGGTTCATAGCTTTATTTATTGGGATATTGGTTAGGGTAATATTTCTTTCTGCTTTGACCAATAGGGCTTGGAAGATTTGGATGTATCTTTACAATCTTCGCTTAATAACAATTTGCTTATTTTTGATTGTTGGCTTGATGGTAAATGAAATGTTAACAAATTAAATGATCTCATTGGGGTTAAAAGAGCTCAGTTTTCTAAAATCCCTATAAAAAAAATATTTTAAAAGATACTCCACTATAAAAAACCACCTCTTCTGCTTCCTCTACTAAACTGCTTTATTCCAGTCTATATAATTATAGTAATTGACATTGAGGACACTATATCTGGAATGCTTTTATTTCTCCATCCATTTCTTTCTTCCTATGGAGGCATTTCCTCAATATGATACCTTTTGATGATATTTTAAAGCTTAAAGGTTTGAAGTTGGCTTCTCAATATTATCTACGTAAAAAAGGATGAGGAAATGGCTATGCATCTCCTTTTTCTTTATCCTTTTGCTAGAGAAATAAGGAATGAGCTTGGATGACAATTTCATATAAGTTGGTCAAGTCAGTTTTCTATTGATGATAATCTCCTAATTTGGAGATTTGCTATTCAGGTTGATAAAAACTAGCATGGTTTCCTTTTGCTGTGCTTTGGTACATCTGGGTTGTCAGGACCATTAATAAATATGAGAACTTTGGTTTAGCTCCTTCTCTTACTGTCTCTCATATACTTGCTCATTTCCAAGGAGCTTATTCTATATTGAATATGGTTGGATCTATCTCTCAGCCAAGGTTGGGTAGGAGGGCCACTTTTGTAAGGTGACTCCCCCTCCTTTGGACTGGATAAATATCAATATTGATGGAAGCTGAACTTCCACTGCAGCTGGTGCTGGTGAGGTTTTTCGTAATCACATGGGACATTCTCTTTATTTTTTTGTTTCTCCCATGTATGCCTCTACTCCTTTTGAGGTCGAGAGTTGGGCGGTTTTGCTGGCTTTACAGGAGGTAGTTCACTGTAAGGTATCTAATCTTATAATTGAGACATATTCTCATATCTTTTATGATGATTTCATTACGAAATCTAAACCCATCTTGACTTTGCAAGGTACTATGAGTAGAATTAGTGATCTCATTCGTAAGTACCATTTAACAATCCAAATGTCTTTCATTTATAGAGAAGGCAATTCTCCTATGGACTGGTTGGCTAGGAAAGGTAAAAGTGCAGCTGGACTGTTCTTTGGTGTTACATGCTCAGTGCATTTAAGAAGCCTTTAAAATTGAGATTTGCTTGATATAACTTTCATTAGATGCTAACCTGCCTTGGTGCAGGTTCTATTTTTTGTTTTTTCTATTATCATGAAAGAGTTCTCCCTAGTTTTATTGATTTTGTTGGACTATGTTCCTCCAGTGATGGCTACTTCTCGCATTTTTTATTTTATTATAAAGCTTTGGATGGTTTGTTATTATTTCATAGGAAATGATGCTTATAATGGCTTTTTGAAGCCCATTGGTTTGCTTTTCTGCTGCTCCCCTAAACCTAGAGCTGAGTTTCCAGCTTGTGATGCTATGTTTTGATGTGGAGGTTATCTCTTCTTTGATTTGAATCTATCTGTGGCTAGGTAGGTTTTATTGTGGAAATCCATGTATCTTTTGCCTGTCTATGAACATTCTGGATCTTTTTTCTACACATTTACAAACTGTTGGGCTGCACTACTTTGTTTTATTTCTTGGGGGTATAAGTGTATGCTTCCTTTGGTGGTATATATGCATGTTTTTGGACATTTTTTCTCTCGATTTTGACTCTCTTTGGTGGCTGAGTGGCTTTTCTTTGGAGAGACATGGTCCCTTCGCCTGTTGCTTTGTTTTTTTGGATCTTTTCACTACACATTTACAGATGGCTAGGCTTTAGTTTTTTGTTTTATCTTTGGAGGGTATACTTGTATATTTATTTTGGGGGTATACTTGTATGTTTTATTTTAAGGTTTTTGTGTGGAGTTGTAAGTGGGAGGTGGAACCCCCTAAGGGTGTGTTATTGTTTTTATTTCTCTTTAGCTAAGGGGATCCACCATCCTCTCTCTTTTGGAACTCCTTTTTGATATAAATAAAATCGAATAACAATATGAAGGCTAGCGGTTTCTCCTTGTGTTCTGCTAGGGTTTCCTCTCATGGATGCTTACCGTTGGCTCCTTCTAGTAGTGGGCAGTTAATGCTCCCTTAAGTTTCCTCCTTGGTTTGACCTCTCTGACTTGTGGTTACAATTTGGTGCTTTGGTTTGCTCATTTTCCCCCTTTCCGGGTGACTGTAATTTCAAAATTTTTGAGTTGCTGTTACATTGCACTCCTCGGGTTTCTTCATTTTGCTGGCTGTAGTGGTTGCTAATCTAGAATCCTTAATATCTGGTTCTCACTCTAGGGGCCCATTTTGGGTTTTTTGGGCCCTGGTGGTTCTAGCTTTTTTGTTTTTTTGAGTTGCTATTTTATTGCTGGTTTCTTTTATTACATCTCTATGGTTGCTCCTGCCCTTATAGATTTGGAAACTAATATCCAATGGGCCAAATAAACTTATGCTAATATTGTTGGGAAATGATTCTAACCTTTGGAAAATACTAATCTCCTAATTTTCCCCCAATCTTACTATGAGGAAGGAAAGGTCAAGGTGACTGCCATTTGCAAGAAGGGGAGAAAACATGTTGTTATCTTTTTTGAGGCTAAAATTAACAAATTATCTTAGGCTTGTTAGTTCACTTTGATTGGTAAGTTTTAGTTAGGATGCCCCAAAGTGGAGGTTTTCAAAAAAAATTTTGAAGACCTGAAGCTTTTTGGAGCCTGGAAGGTGGGATTGGCAGATGTAAAACATATCATCATCCAATTATCCAAGGAAGAGGACTATGCCAAAATTTTCTCCAAAAAGATGTTAATGTTAGATGGTGTGCCTATGAAACTCCTAAAATGGTTCCGTGACTTTGATCCTAACTTGTGACCACCCATTGTCCTTATCTGGTTCAAATTTTTAGGCTTAAAATTACACTTTTTCAATCACCAAGTCCTCATTGCTATTGACACTGCACTTTGTCAGCCAATAAAACTTGAACTTCCTACCTTCAACCTTTCTAGACCATCTTCTACCAAAATCCTCATTGAGAGAGACATCACTCTACCTAATGTGAAAGAGATTTGATTGGGCATAGCATACAATGGTTATTGGAAGAAAATTATTGAAGAACAAATGCCTTATTACTGCCACCACTGTAAGCTATTCGGTCACACTAATGAAAGACGTTATTGACTTTGCTTTTTCTTAAAGAAGAAATAGGTGGATCCTACCAAGGAGCCTGTTCCCCCCACCCCCTTCCCGCCCTCTCCATCTTAGTAATAATTCAGTGGTGATTCATGACAATGCATCCCTGACTTTGATCCTAACTTGTGACCACCCATTGTCCTTATCTGGTTCAAAATTTCAGGCTTAAAATTACACTTTTTCAATCACCAAGTCCTCATTGCTGTTGACACTGCACTTGGTCAGCCAATGAAACTTGAACTTCCTACCTTCAACCTTTCTAGACCATATACGACCAAAATCCTCATTGAGAGAGACATCACTCTGCCTAATGTGAAAGAGATTTGTTTGGGCATAGCATACAACAGTTATTGGAAGAAAATTATTGTAGAACAAATGCCTTATTACTGTCACTACTGTAAGATATTCGGTCACACTAATGAAAGATGTTATTGACTTTGCTTTTTCTTAAAGAAGCAATAGGTGGATCCTACCAAGGAGCCTGTTCCCTTCACCCCCCCTTCCCGCCCTCTCCCTCCTAGTAATAATTCAGTGGTGATTCATGACAATGCTATTGTAGGCGTAGACATGCTTGAGTTGTTTATTTTCCCTCCTCCTCCTGCTGACAATTCTATACAGATTTCTACCAATAATGCTACTGTGGGGGTAAAACTGCCTGAGGAAAATATGGCTTCTCTTTTATATCCTGACTTTAATAACATCACACTTATTGAAGAGTTTGTGGAAAAACTGGACAACTTATATACTTTAGAAGCTGTACATAGAGGAAATTATTTTGGGGGTTGAGGGATTCTCTCCCCTCTTATCTTACCCTTTATTAGTCTTGGGGTTCCACTCCTTGAGCTTCTTGATGCAATGCAAAAAGAGTTAACATCAGGCTGGCAAGTCCAAAAAGCAAGAAAAAAGAAGGAAAACCCCATGGAACTAAAAACTCACTCTAAAACACCTTAATTATTGTGGTAGGTAGTTCATAATCAACCATAAGGGATTCTCTCACCAGGTTAACTAGGAGGAAATCCAAACCTTCCCATCATGATTAATTTCTTCTGCTGGAACATAAGGGGAATTGTCCATCCTTTTTCCATCAAAAGACTCACCCATCTTAACAAAAAAACATAAGCTTTGGTACTTTGCAATCCTTGAGCCCTTAGTACATAAATATCCTTGACAAATTTTTTAACAAATTTTCTTGTTTTCTACATTTTGCCAACTGCAACAACTAAATTTGGATATTCTTCAGACATGAAATCACTTGGTTTGTCATTTTGTACCACCCCCAATTAGTTCACTTTGATTTTCTAATGGCAAGCCATTCTGGCTTTGCCACCATTGTTTATGCAGGGTGTAATAAAGCTACCAGAATTGAACTTTGAGATACATTGCTCTCTATCAGCTCTTCAATGACCTCCTATTGGCTGGTTGGAGGGGATTTCAATTGCATTGCTTCCTCCTCTGAAAAATCTGTGATTGGCCTTACTGATGAAAGGTTTATTCTATCTATTAATGAAAACCTCCTTACTGTCACTGCTCATCAAGATATCTTCCTTAGATAGAAGGCTTCCATTGCTAAGTTTATTGCTGGGGATAGAAACACTAAATACTATCATGCATGTATCAAATATATAAGAAAATACAATACTATACACAATATTCAAACTGTTGTTGGGGAGTGGTTGCATGAGAATGCTGCCATTGCACAAGATGTTGTTGATTATTTCTAGCTCCTACTAACCAATCCCACCACTTCCGAAACTCGCATTGATAAGGACTAGTTCCTTCTGGATTTCTCTTATACTTATAATTTTTCCCTGGTTGACATTCTAGATGAAATTGAAATCTGGGAAGCTTTGAACACTATTGATAGTGGGAAGACTGCTTGCCCTGATTGGTTCCTAGTGACTTCTTTTGAAAAGCCTGGAGTATCATTAAGATGGATCTAAGCAATGCAATCCAAGGCTACTTCCAAGGCCACTCCCTTCCTCACTACTTCAGCTTATCCAACATTGTTCTCATTCCCAAGACAGTTGATCATTTTAAATCGATTCAATACAAACCTATCAGCCTCACTACTGTCATCGGTAAAATCATAAGAAAAATCATTCTAGGAAGACTTCAACCCCATTTATCCAATATTGTCACACCCAACCAAGCTATTTTTGTCAAAGGAAGGTCCATTGCTGATATTGTCCTTCTTGCACAAGAAATCTTCCTTGATTTGGATAAACCCTACAGAGGTGGAAACCTATTCTACAAGCTGGACATTAGAAGGTATATGACACCATCAATTGAGACTTCATTATGAAAATACTCACAACTAGAAGATTCTCTACAAGTTCTGTAATATTATATGCAGATGGCTGAATGATAATGCACATTTCATTTTCACTAATGGGCGGTCACATGGATGCTTTACAGCTTCTAGGGGATTACAGCAGAGAGATCCTCTATCCCCCACTATTATCATCCTAGCTATGGATTATCTATCCATATTGCTGAACAAAGCTATCTTATCCCACCAATACTCCAGGTATCATCATGAATCTAATTTGGATATCTCACGTCTCATATATGCAGATGCTTTTATGATTTTTCTGAAGCCAACAAAGCGGCTATGAAGAAGGTACAAAATTGCCTCTAAGCTTTTGAACACTACTTTGGCATGCAATTCAACCCTTAGAAATTTATGCTATTGATCAACACCAGAACCTACCAAACATCAAACAATGGGTAATGTAGCTCACTAGTTATACAGTTGTCAATTCCCCACTTAAATACTTAGTAGTCTCTCTCTTTAAAGGCAGAGCTAAGCAAGTTCAATTTGAAGAGGTGTTGGGGAAACTAAAGCTATAGCTATTTACTAGGACATCAAGTTGGCCACTATGAACAATTAGGACCCTTTTCAAATAGAAATGGACTCTACCCTATTGCTCCAATTCTGATCTAACACTGACACCCCCTTGGCATATTTCACAATGAGTCAAAAAGATTCACCAACTCGGGACTATTTTTAAAGTTCATCTCTTCTTTATCTTTAGGGAGGATAACAGACTTGTTAACTGGCTTGTCAAATTTGGATGTATATTTAATCATGCTATTGTATCCTCTATCCCCCCTCCACCCCTTTCCCTTCTACTTCATGAGGACCTTCTTGTTGTTCCCTAACTTAGAATTGTAACTTTTTGCTGAGTTATATATATATATATAATTCCACCTATATGTACTCAAAAAGTAATACCTAGTAGCAATATATTGACAAAAAAAGTGTTAAAAGATTCAGAAAAGGAAAAAGACATGTGTATATATATATATATATATATATAGTGCGCTTGTCCATCATTTATATGGAACCAGTCAGGCTGGAGAAATTTCCCACAGAAGCAGGCTGATACCTAAGCTAATTGCATTTTACTGCCAGGTCCTGTTGTTCAACAGCATAATGACATATCTTTCCTTGCAGAACTTTGTGAAGAAATCAAACCTTTATGGATTCTGTCGATCTGTTCTTATGTGCAAAAGCAGTCCCATATAATTTTTATCGCTATCACCAGAGTTGGTTTTCATTGGATTTGGATATTCTTTGGAATTCTTTGATGCAGAATTGATGAAATGTTCATATTCTTTTGTGGGTGTTCCCTATATTTACATGTGCCACATTCTAAGCTGAATTGGATGGCAATAAATTCCATTTTACTAAAACTCATTCCACCTATATGTACTCAAAGAGTAACACCTAGTAGCAATATATTGACAAAAAAAGTGTTACAAGATTCAGAAAAGGAAAAGGACATAGGTATATATATATATATATATATATATGAACCTTTACTTAACATGAAGATGAGCAATGTTCAAACTATCCCCATGTAAGAGAAAGGATAAAAAAGATGAAGGAGAAATGCCAACTGTATTCATTTTAGAGTTACTTCATGTGGTAGCCAAAAAGTGGGTAGGGCCAGTGCCTTCTCTATGAATATGATGAAATTTCAGTCTCCCACTGCCCAAATATTATTTAGTTTGTTTATCCACCTTAGAATATGCCAAGGTGGGTCTTCATCTTTCAGCAAAATCTTGATGCAGGTGATAGATTCAGACTCAACAATTAAGTGCCTCATCTGACATTTGTTAGCAAACAATATAGCCCGATAGATATAAATCAGGGCCATTGCCTTCTCTATGAATATGATTAAATTTCACCCTCCCACTGCCCAGAATATTATTTAGTTTGTTTATCCACCTTAGAATATGCCAAGGGGGGTCTTCATCTTTCAGCAAAATCTTGATGCAGGTGATAGATTCAGACTCAACAATTAAGTGCCTCATCTGACATTTGTTAGCAAACAATATAGCCCGATAGATATAAATCATCTCTATATCCAAAGCATTAAAAGCCCAGGTTGGAGAAGAAAAATGTTGAATGCACTACCCTTGGGAGTTTACGAGAACTCTCCCAAACCCAAAGGATCCCTTGGTAGAACTCCCATCAGTGTTAACTTTTACCCATGGTTTGAAGATTGGTTGATCTATAGTATTGGGTATCCAATTCTTAAAGAGATTAGGGAATTTCAGGTGTTGAGTAATTTTTTGCATATAAGAGGTGCAATTTGATACCACAGACGTGGACAATGGCTTAATATCCTCATATTTTGCTTGATTCCTGCACATCCGAATAAACCAAGCAACCAAACAGGGAATGACCTGCAGGTTAGCTACTTGCCAGTCCCCCCAGCAATTAAAAAATTTGACCTGCAGGTTAGCTACTTGCTAGTCCCCCAAGAAATTAATGAAGATCTCCTCAACCTGATTTCTGATTTCCAATAGCTTAATCCATATCTTGGAATCACCCAATTTTTTACCAGCAAGATTGAGATGTACATATATGCAATACTTTCCTATCATAAACTGAGCCCAAAAACTATCCTGGGCCCTAAATTTAATCCATAATTTGCACAAATTTATAAAGCTTAAGTTTTGAAAATCCTTAAAGCCCAAACCTCCAGCAAAGAGAGGTTTACAAATTTTCTGCCAGGAAAGCCAATGAAACTGTTTCTTCTGTCCAGCCCATAAGAACTTATTAAACATTCTGCCCAAGAGAATATGAGTGCCTTTGTTCATGGTGAAAATTTGAAGGGCATAAGAAGGGATAGCAGTCATAATAATTTTAAGGAGTGTGATTCTCCCCCCATTTGAAAGAAAAGAATTTGTCCAACAGTGTAGTTGAGCTTTAATCTGATCAGTCATATCATTGAACTGTGTTTGCTTTGGAATCACCCAATTTTTTACCAGCAAGATTGAAGTGTACAAATATGCAATACTTCCCTATCATAAACTGAGCCCATAAACTATCCTGGGCCCTAAATTTAATCCATAATTTGCACAAATTTATAAAGCTTAAGTTTTGAAAATCCTTAAAGCCCAAACCTCCAGCAAAGAGAGGTTTACAAATTTTCTGCCAGGAAAGCCAATGAAACTGTTTCTTCTGTCCAGCCCATAAAAACTTATTAAACATTTTGCCCAAGAGAATTTGAGTGCCTTCGTTCATGGTGAACATTTGAAGGGCATAAGAAGGGATAGCAGTCAGAATAATTTTAAGGAGTGTGATTCTTTCCCCATTTGAAAGAAAAGAATTTGTCCAACAAATGGCATTTTCCATTAATAAGTACAAAATGATTATTGCAGTAGAGCCATCTTCTGATTAGGATACTGAACTCCTCAGAGAAACCCCTTGCAAAAAGAGTTTCCAGTATGAAATTCCAATTAATGGTGTCATATGCCTTTTTGATATCTACTTTGAAGATAGCATTACCTCCCCTACACTTCCAGTCCAAGTCTAACAAAAGCTCCTGAGCCAGCACAATGTTATCAGAAATGGTTTTTCCCTTAACAAATGCTAACTGATTTGAGCTGATAAGTTTCTGGAGATGGGGTTGTAGCCTGAAGACAATAATCTTGCTAATTACTTTGGAAAGAACATTGGTTAAGCTAATGGGTTTGAAATCTCCCCAATCTTTTCTGATTTGATTCTTGGGAATCAAAGTAATTGTGGAAGAAGTAAATTATCTTTGGGGATCAAAACCTTTGAAAAAATTATGAACTGCAACAATAAATTCACCACTGATAACAGGCCAAGAAACTTTATAAAAATTGGTAGTAAAGCCATCTGGCCCAGCTATTTGCTGCCCATCAACGGAATCAAGAATCAAGAGCAGCCCATCAACGGAATCAATATCAGTCTGAAATCTCCCCACTGATAACAATTTCCAGTATGAAATTCGAATTAATGGTGTCATATGCCTTTTTGATATCTAACTTGAAGATAGCATTACCTCCCCTACACTTCCAGTCCAAGTCTAACAAAAGCTCCTGAGCCAGCACAATGTTATCAGAAATGGTTTTGCCCTTAACAAATGCTAACGGATTTGAGCTGATAAGTTTCTGGAGTGGGGTTGTAGCCTGAAGACAATAATCTTACTAATTACTTTGGAAAGAACATTGGTTAAGCTAATGGGTTTGAAATCTCCCCAATCTTTTCCCCCAATCTTTTCTGAATTGATTCTTGGGAATCAAAGTAATTGTGGAAGAAGTAAATTATCTTTGGGGATCAAAACCTTTGAAAAAATTATGAACTGCAACAATAAATTCACCACTGATAACAGGCCAAGAAACTTTATAAAAATTGGTAGTAAAGCCATCTGGCCCAGCTATTTGCTGCCCATCAACGGAATCAAGAGCAGCCTTAATCTCAAACTCAGAGGGGATCTGTGTCAACTCTAACATGTGCACATACTCTTGACAGTCAGAAAAAAGATTAACATCAATATGGGACCTAGAAAGGGGATGACAATTAAACAAGTTCTGGAAATATTTGACTACATCATGGGCAATTTCATCTGCATTGGATAAGCTTTTTTCCTTTAGAGTATGTAATTGAAAGTCTCATATTACATTTTCTCTTGAATTTAATGCAGGCATTGTAAAAGCTGGAGTTTCTGTCACCCTCAATAAATTTGGTTATAGCAGCCTTTTGTTTCAAAAAGGCTTCAGTGTAATTAATCTGAGCAAGGAGTTCCTCATTAGCTTTTTGTAAATCACTTTCAGAATTTAAACCCTTCTGAAAACCATCTTCCATATTGAGAACCTTTTCTTGAGCAGCTGTTAAATTTTCATGAACATTTCCAAATTTAGTCCAGTTCCACCTCTTTAAATGAGAAGCCACTTGCTTTTGAAGATTCCACAAATTTACCCATGGGTTTTCATCACCGATAGAGTTCCACACCTTTTTAATTTCCATGAGGAAATCTGGGTGGAGAGTCCACATATTCTAAAACCTGAAAGGGGAGCCCTCAATTCTAGTAGTATTCTGGATAGAACAAAAGAGAGGCCTATGGTCAGACCCATCCATTGCTAGATGGGTAATTATGGTAAAAGGGAAAGTCTGAAGCCATTTGGAATTCCCCAACATTCTATCAAGTCTTTCCCACAAAGAGCCCCTTCTCCAAGTGAAATTTGAACTTTGAAACCCCAAATCATATAAAGCAGCATCAAATAAGAAATCATTGAATCTATTCATGGGTGACTATAAAGGAGGTCTTCCACCTCTTCTCTCAGTAGGGGAGGTGACACAATTAAACACCCCCCCAATTCTAGAAGGAATTAATTGAATGATTAATATGAATTAAATCAATCTAGAGGGTATTCTGATGCCTAGCAATGCAGCTAGCATAGATAAAAGTTGCATAGCCCAAATGAGCATCAATGGAAAATTGAATATGAATGAACTGAGGATGATTCTGCAATATAGTCCACTGTAATTCAAATCTAGAAAAAAAACCAAATTTTATTATTAGAATTAACAAAAAGAGTAAATTCATTTGCTAGATGGGTAATTATGGTAAAAGGGAAAGTCTGAAGCCATTTGGAATTCCCCAACATTCTATCAAGTCTTTCCCACAAAGAGCCCCTTCTCCAAGTGAAATTTGAACCTTGAAACCCCAAATTGCCTGATTCTTTTTACTACTTTTCTGTACTTGCCATTCCTCAGTTAGCACATCTGTTAATAGATTAATTGTAGGAATATCAACTTTATGAGGGTTGATATCCAGCTGTCTCTCTTCAGTACAGTCAACCCCTATATCTCTCTCGCCCAACATGAGAGTGTCAATGGAAGTAGGAATGGACCCATGATCAATCCCTTCACCCAAGGAATTATTCAAGATATTGGTTTGGACCTCTCTTTCTATAATTGTAGTTGAATATAGTCCACTGTAATTCAAATCTAGAAAAAAAAGCCAAATTTTATTATTAGAATTAGCAAAATGAGTAAATTTAGGGAATTTTATCAAGATATTTTGAGAGTGCTTTGTAACCATAAGTTCCAAAATAGCAAAACACCAGATTTTATGAGTTCTAACAAGATTCATTAATCTCTTAAGAGAAGAGGGGTGGGCTACACCCCTAATATTCCAACATAAAAAATTCATCATTGTGAAAAGGTTTTCCCTTTTCCTCTAGTTCTGGGGTATAGATCTAGATGTTGATTATTGGAAGGTCCATCAAGAGATTGAGCTTCCTGAATTTGCTTTTGTTCCATCTTTACCTTCTTCTTTTTACTACTTTTCTGGACTTGCCATTCCTCAGTTAGCACATCTGTTAATAGATTAATTGTAGGAATATCAACTTTATGAGGGTTGATATCCAGCTGTCTCTCTTCAGTACAGTCAACCCCTATATCTCTCTCGCCCAACATGAGAGTGTCAATGGAAGTAGGAATGGACCCATGATCAATCCCTTCACCCAAGGAATTATTCAAGATATTGGTTTGGACCTCTCTTTCTATAATTTTAGTTGTTCCTCCTTAGCTCATTCTCATGTATAGAACTAGACCCTCCTTGAGTTGTAGCACCTTTTGGGGGGCCAACAATATTCTTGGAAGGTGTTTGAAGTCTTTAACAATTCTCCACAGTGTGCCTACCATAAGTTCCAAAATAGCAAAACACCAGATTTTATGAGTTCTAACTAGATTCATTAATCTCTTAAGAGAAGAGGGGTGGGCTACACCCCTAATATTCCAACATAAAAAATTCATCATTGTGAAAAGGTTTTCCCTTTTCCTCTAGTTCTGGGGTATAGATCTAGATGTTGATTATTGGAAGGTCCATCAAGAGATTGAGCTTCCTGAATTTGCTTTTGTTCCATCTTTCCCTTCTTCTTCTTACTACTTTTTTGGACTTGCCATTCCTCAGTTAGCACATCTGTTAATAGATTAATAGTAGGAATATCAACTTTATGAGGGTTGATATCCATCTATCTCTCTTCAGTACAGTCAATCCCTATATGTCTCTGGCCCAACATGAGAGTGTCAATGGAAGTAGGAATAGACCCATGATCAATCCCTTCATCCAAGGAATTATTCAACATATTGGGTTGGACCTCCCTTTCTATACTTGTAGTTGTTCCTCCTTCATTCCTCCTTAGCTCATTCTCATGTATAGAACTAGACCCTCCTTGAGTTGTAGCACCTTTTGGGGGGGCAACAATATTCTTGGAAGGTGGTTAAAGCCTGTAACAATTCTCCACAGTGTGCCCAAACATTCTACAGTGAGGGTAGTAAAAAGGTCTTTGTTCCACCACAATGCTTTGTCAAAATCCTTCATCTTGAGAGCCAATCCAAACTCTCTTCACATCAGGCAGGGTTATGTCGCTTTCTACTAAATCTCTAGCCCTAGCTAGCCTAGCCAAGTTGTAAGTTGGTGCATCCACTTTCAATGGACAACCAAGAGTATGACCAATGTTAAACAACACATTCTGGTGGTAATACTGAATAGGGAGATTGGGCAATTTGAAC